>NW_027183311.1:12500-15000 GCF_041146395.1 Eulemur rufifrons | reverse complement strand
ACCCTAACACTAGACCCTAACCCTAAGCCCAATACTTATCCCTAATCCTATCCCCTAACCCTAACCCTAAGACTAACCCTAATGCACCCCCTAAACGTAACCCTAACCGTCACCAGTAAACCTAACCCTAACCTCTAACACAAACCATAGCACATAACTCTAACCCTAAAACTAACCCTAACCCTAACCCTAACCCTATACCCTAACTCTTAACCTTAACACTAAGAGTTAACTCTCACGCTAACCTTTAATCCTAACCCTAATCCTAATCTTCAACCCTAAACCTAACACTTAACCCTAACCCTGTACCAAACCCTAACCCCTCATCTTAACCCTAACCGTAAACCTCAACCCTAAACCAAAGTGTAACCGTTAAACCTAAGTGTAACCTTTAACCCTAACCCTAATCCCTAACCCTAAGCCCTCACCCTAACACTAAACTTCATCCTTAACCCTAACCATAATCCTAACCCTAAATCTAATTCTCAGACCTCTTGCTTTCTTAGAGTTTAGAAAGCCTGCAATCCTCCCATGCCATGCGTGAAAGGAGGCTCTACCACTGCGTCCTGCATGAAACCCACGGGCCCATACCCAGAGTATGATAGAGTGGGTTCCCAGGTACAATCCCAGCCCCCTAAACTCCCCCCGCCCGTCCAATGCAGACAGGGCCCGTGCACTAAGCATAAACAATACCTTTAACAGATAACCCTAACCCTGAACATAACACCCAACCCTGTTCCTATTTCTCCCCTTAACACGTAAACCTCACCGTGCGCCTAACTTTAACCTCTTATCCTAACGTTAATGCATAACCCATTTCCTGAGAACAACCCCTATCCCATAATTCTAACCCTATCTCCTAGTCATCACTGTGACACCTAATCCCTAACCCTAATTCTAAACCGCTAACCCTAACCGTAACCCTACCTACAACCCTGACACTGACAGTAACCCTTACTTCTAACCCCAACGCTATGCCTAACAAAAACCCTAACCCTTGACCCTAACCCTTCACCCTAACCCCTAAGCCTTACCCTAACCCTTAACCCTAATCCTAATCCTAACCATTAAACCTAACCCTAGCTCTTAAAGCTAACCCTAAACCTTACCCTCACGACTAGACCTAACCCTGACTCTAACCTAACACCTAACCCTAACCAGAACCCCTAAAGCTAACCCTGAACCCTATCCCTAACCCTAGCAGTACTTTAACCCTAAACCTAAGCCCAACCCGTAACCCTAATCCTATCCTTTTACC
Source organism: Eulemur rufifrons (assembly GCF_041146395.1). NCBI lineage: Eukaryota > Metazoa > Chordata > Mammalia > Primates > Lemuridae > Eulemur > Eulemur rufifrons. The sequence goes on along the minus strand of NW_027183311.1, from coordinate 13,742 downwards.
CTAAAACTAACCCCTAAACCTAACCCCTATACCTCACCCTAACTCTAACCCCAATCCTAATTCTAACCATACCCCTTCATAAAACACTAACTCCTAACCGCTAACCCTAACACTAACCAAAAACCCTAATCACTAATCCCTAACCCTAACGCTTAACCTTTACCCTAACCGTTAACCCTCACCCTAAATCTTAACACTGACCCTAATCTTAACCTTTAACTGTAAGCCTAACCCTTAACCCTACAGTAAGGAAGACCCTTAATGCTAATGGGATCCCTTTTCCGTAACCCTAACACTACAGCTAAAAATAACAGTAACCTTTCATCCTTAAACCTTACCCCTAACACTTACTTTAACCCCAAACCCTAACCCTAATCCTAAGCATTAAACCTAACCCTATCTCTTAACCCTAACGCTAGCCCTTACCCGAACGCCTAGATCTAACCGTAAATCGAACCTACCGCCTAATGCTAACCTTAAGCCCTAATGCTAACTCTAACCCTGAACCCTAAACCTACCCGTAACCCTTAACACTAACCCTATCCATGAACCTTAACCCTGACCCTAACCATTACCCGCACCCAGGCATTTAACCCTGACCCTACCCCTAATCCTTAATGATAACCCTAACACTAAACCCTAACCCTAAGGCCAACACTTAACCGTAATCCTATCCCTTAACCCTAACCCTAACCCTAACCCTAATGCTAACCCCTAAACGTAACCCTAACCGTCACCAGTAAATCTAACCATAACCTCTAACACAAACCATAGCACATAACTCTAACCCTAAAACTAACCCTAACCATAAACCCTAACTCTTAACCTTAACCCTAAGCGTTAACTCTCACGCTATGCTATAATCCTAACCCTAATCCTAATCTTCAACCCTAAACCTTACACTTAACCCTAACCCTGTACCAAACCCTAACCCCTCATCTTAACCCTAACCGTAAACCTCAACCCTAAACCAAAGTGTAACCGTTAAACCTAAGAGTAACCTTTAACCCTAACCCTAATCCCTAACCCTAAGCCCTCACCCTAACACTAAACTTCATCCTTAACCCTAACCAGAATCCTAACCCTAAATCTAATTCTCAGACTTCTTGCTTTCTTAGAGTTTAGAAAGCCTGCCATCCTCCCATGCCATGCGTGAAAGGAGGCTCTACCACTGTGTCCTGCATGAAACCCACGGGCCCATACCCAGAGTATGATAGAGTGGGTTCCCGGGTACAATCCCAG
>NW_027183311.1:0-5000 GCF_041146395.1 Eulemur rufifrons | reverse complement strand
CTAACCCTAACCCCTAACCCTAACCCTAACCCCGACCCCAACCCCAAACCTAACCCTAAACCTAACCCCTAATCCTTACCCTGACCCTGACCCCGAGCCTAACCCCTAATCCTAACCCTAACCCCTAACCCTAACCCCTAACCCTAACCCTAACCCCTAACCCTAACCTCAACCCCAACCATAACCCTAACCCCCCCTAACCCTAACCATAACCCTAACCCCTAACCCTAACCCTCACCCCTAACCCTAACCCTAACCCCTAACCCTAACCCCTAACCCCTGACCCTGACCCTGACCCTAACCCTAACCCCTAACCCTAACCCTAACCCTAACTCTAACCCTAAACCCTAAACATACCCGTAATTCTTAACACTAACCCTATCCGTGAACCTTAACCCTGACCCTAACCATTACCCGCACCCAAGCTATTAACCCTGACCCTAACCCTAATCCTTAATGCTAACCCTAACACTAAACCCTAACCCTAAGCCCAACACTTATCCCTAATCCTATCCCTTAACCTTAACCTTAACCCTAATGCTACCCCATAAACGTAACCCTAACCGTGACTAGTAAACCGAACCCTAACCTCTAACACAAACCATAGCACATAACTCTAACCCTAAAAATAACCCTAACCCTAACCCTAACCCTAAACCCTAACTCTTAACCTTAACCCTAAGCGTTAACTCTCACGCTAACCTTTAATCCTAACCCTAATCCTAATCTTCAACCCTAAACCTAACACTTAACCCTAACCCTGTACCAAACCCTAACCCCTCATCTTAACCCTAACCGTAAACCTCAACCCGAAACCAAAGTGTAACCGTTAAACCTAAGAGTAACCTTTAACCCTAACCCTAATCCCTAACCCTAAGCCCTCACCCTAACCCTAACCCTAACCCTTAACCCTAATCATAATCCTAACCCTAAATCTAATTCTCAGACTTCTTGCTTTCTTAGAGTTTAGAAAGCCTGCAATCCTCCCATGCCATGCGTGAAAGGAGGCTCTACCACTGTGTCCTGCATGAAACCCACGGGCCCATACCCAGGGTATGATAGAGTGGTTTCCCGGGTACAATCCCAGCCCGCTAAACTCCCCCCGCCCGCCTAATGCAGACAGGGCCCGTGCGCTAAGCATAAACAAAACCTTTAACAGATAACCCTAACCCTGAACGTAACACCCAACCCTGTTCCTATTTCTCCCCTTAACACGTAAACCTCACCGTGCGCCTAACTTTAACCTGTTATCCTAACGTTAATGCATAACCCATTTCCTGAGAACAACCCCTATCCCATAATTCTAACCCTATCTCCTAGTCATCACTGTGACACCTAATCCCTAACCCTAATTCTAAACCGCTAACCCTAACCGTAACCCTACCTACAACCCTAACACTGACAGTAACCCTTACTTCTAACCCCAACGCTATGCCTAATAAAAACCCTAACCCTTCACCCTAACCCCTAAGCCTTACCCTAACCCTTAACCCTAATCCTAATCCTAACCATTAAACCTAACCCTAGCTCTTAAAGCTAACCCTAAACCTTACCCTCACGACTAGACCTAACCCTGACACTAACCTAACACTTAACCCTCACCAGAACCCCTAAAGCTAACCCTGAACCCTATCCCTAACCCTAGCAGTAAACTTTAACCCTAAACCTAAGCCCAACCCGTAACCCTAATCCTATCCTTTTACCCTAAAACTAACCCCTAAACCTAACCCCTATACCTCACCCTAACTCTAACCCCAATCCTAATTCTAACCATACCCCTTCATAAAACAATAACTCCTAACCGCTAACCCTAACACTAACCAAAATCCCTAATCACTAATCCCTAACCCTAACGCTTAACCTTTACCCTAACCGTTAACCCTCACCCTAAATCTTAACACTGACCCTAACCTTAAACTTTAACTCTAAGCCTAACCCTTAACCCTACAGTAAGGAAGACCCTTAATGCTAATGGGATCCCTTATCCCTAACCCTAACACTACAGCTAAAAATAACCCTAACCTTTGATCCTTAAACCTAACCCCTAACACTTACTTTAACCCCAAACCCTAACCCTAATCCTAAGCATTAAACCTAACCCTATCTCTTAACCCTAACGCTAGCCCTTACCCTAAGGCCTAGATCTAACCCTAAGTCTAACCTACCGCCTAATCCTAACCTTAAGCCCTAATGCTAACTCTAACCCTGAACCCTAAACCTACCCGTAACCCTTAACACTAACCCTATCCGTGAACCTTAACCCTGACCCTAACCATTACCCGCACCCAAGCATTTAACCCTGACCCTAACCCTAAACCTTAATGCTAACCCTAACACTAAACCCTAACCCTAAGCCCAATACTTATCCCTAATCCTATCCCCTAACCCTAACCCTAAGACTAACCCTAATGCTACCCCCTAAACGTAACCCTAACCGTCACCAGTAAACCTAACCCTAACCTCTAACACAAACCATAGCACATAACTCTAACCCTAAAACTAACCCTAACCCTAACCCTAACCCTAAACCCTAACTCTTAACCTTAACACTAAGAGTTAACTCTCACGCTAACCTTTAATCCTAACCCTAATCCTAATCTTCAACCCTAAACCTAACACTTAACCCTAACCCTGTACCAAAGCCTAACCCCTCATCTTAACCCTAACCGTAAACCTCAACCCTAAACCCAAGTGTAACCGTTAAACCTAAGAGTAACCTTTAACGCTAACCCTAATCCCTAACCCTAAGCCCTCACCCTAACACTAAACTTCATCCTTAACCCTAACCATAATCCTAACCCTAAATCTAATTCTCAGACTTCTTGCTTTCTTAGAGTTTAGAAAGCCTGCAATCCTCCCATGCCATGCGTGAAAGGAGGCTCTACCACTGTGTCCTGTATGAAACCCACGGACCCATACCCAGAGTATGATAGAGTGGGTTCCCGGGTACAATCCCAGCCCCCAAAACTCCCCCCCGCCCGCCTAATGCAGACAGGGTCCGTGCGCTAAGCATAAACAATACCTTTAACAGATAACCCTAACCCTGAACATAACACCCAACCCTGTTCCTATTTCTCCCCTTAACACGTAAACTTCACCGTGCGCCTAACTTTAACCTCTTATACTAACGTTAATGCATAACCCATTTCCTGAGAACAACCCCTATCCCATAATTCTAACCCTATCTCCTAGTCATCACTGTGACACCTAATCCCTAACCCTAATTCCAAACTGCTAACCCTAACCGTAACCCTACCTACAACCCTAACACTGACAGTAACCCTTACTTCTAACCCCAACGCTATGCCTAACAAAAACCCTAACCCTTGACCCTAACCCTTCACCCTAACCCCTAAGACTTACCCTAACCCTTAACCCTAATCCTAATCCTAACCATTAAACCTAACCCTAGCTCTTAAAGCTAACCCTAAACCTTACCCTCACGACTAGACCTAACCCTGACACTAACCTAACACTTAACCCTCACCAGAACCCCTAAAGCTAACCCTGAACCCTATCCCTAACCCTAGCAGTAAACTTTAACCCTAAACCTAATCCCAACCCGTAACCCTAATCCTATCCTTTTACCCTAAAACTAACCCCTAAACCTAACCCCTATACCTCACCCTAACTCTAACCCCAATCCTAATTCTAACCATACCCCTTCATAAAACACTAACCGCTAACCTAACACTAACCAAAAACCCTAATCACTAATCCCTAACCCTAACACTTAACCTTTACCCTAACTGTTAACCCTCACCCTAAATCTTAACACTGACCCTAACCTTAACCTTTAACTCTAAGCCTAACCCTTAAGCCTACAGTAAGGAAGACCCTTAATGCTAATGGGATCCCTTATCCCTAACCCTAACACTACAGCTAAAAATAACCCTAACTTTGGATCCTTAAACCTAACCCCTAACACTTACTTTAACCCCAAACCCTAACCCTAATCCTAAGCATTAAACCTAACCCTATCTCTCAACCCTAACGCTAGCCCTTACCCTAACGCCTAGATCTAACCCTAAATCGAACCTACCGCCTAATCCTAACCTTAAGGCCTAATGCTAACTCTAACCCTGAACCCTAAACCTACCCGTAACCCTTAACACTAACCCTATCCGTGAACCTTAACCCTGACCCTAACCATTACAAGCACCCAAGCATTTAACCCTGACCCTACCCCTAATCCTTAATGATAACACTAACACTAAACCCTAACCCTAAGCCCAACACTTAACCCTAATCCTATCCCTTAACCCTAACCCTAACGCAAACCCCTAAACGTAACCCTAACCGTGACCAGTAAACCTAACCTTAACCTCTAACACAAACCATAGCACATAACTCTACCCCTAAAACTAAACCTAACCCCACCCCTAACCCTAAACCCTAACTCTTAACCTTAACCCTAAGCGTTAACTCTCACGCTAACCTTTAATCCTAACCCTAATCCTAATCTTCAACCCTAAACCTAACACTTAACCCTAACCCTGTACCAAACCCTAACCCCTCATCTTAACCCTAACGGTAAACCTCAACCCTAAACGAAAGTGTAGCCGTTAAACCTAAGAGTAGCCTTTAACCCTAACCCTAATCCCTAACCCTAAGCCCTCACACTAACACTAAATTTCATCCTTAACCCTAACCATAATCCTACCCTAAATCTCATTCTCAGACTTCTTGCTTTCTTAGAGTTTAGAAAGCCTGCCATCCTCCCATGCCATGCGTGAAAGGAGTCTCTACCACTGTGTCCTGCATGAAACCCACGGGCCCATACCCAGAGTATGATAGAGTGGGTTCCCGGGTACAATCCCAGCCCCCTAAACTCCCCCCGCCCGCCTAATGCAGACAGGGCCCGTGCGCTAAGCATAAACAATACCTTTAACAGATAACCCTAACCCTGAACATAACACCCAACCCTGTTCCTATTTCTCCCCTTAACACGTAAACTTCACCGTGCGCCTAACTTTAACCTCTTATCCTAACGTTAATGC
>NW_027183310.1:17500-27000 GCF_041146395.1 Eulemur rufifrons | reverse complement strand
GTTAGGTCTAGTCGTGAGGGTAAGGTTTAGGGTTAGCTTTAAGAGCTAGGGTTAGGTTTAATGGTTAGGATTAGGATTAGGGTTAAGGGTTAGGGTAAGGCTTAGGGGTTAGGGTGAAGGGTTAGGGTCAAGGGTTAGGGTTTTTGTTAGGCATAGCGTTGGGGTTAGAAGTAAGGGTTACTGTCAGTGTTAGGGTTGTAGGTAGGGTTACGGTTAGGGTTAAGCGGTTTAGAATTAGGGTTAGGGATTAGGTGTCACAGTGATGACTAGGAGATAGGGTTAGAATTATGGGATAGAGGTTGTTCTCAGGAAATGGGTTATGCATTAACGTTAGGATAAGAGGTTAAAGTTAGGCGCACGGTGAGGTTTACGTGTTAAGGGGAGAAATAGGAACAGGGTTGGGTGTTATGTTCAGGGTTAGGGTTATCTGTTAAAGGTATTGTTTATGCTTAGCGCACGGGCCCTGTCTGCATTAGGCGGGCGGGGGGAGTTTAGGGGGCTGGGATTGTACCCTGGAACCCACTCTATCATACTCTGGGTATGGGCCCGTGGGTTTCATGCAGGACACAGTGGTAGAGCCTCCTTTCACGCATGGCATGGGAGGATTGCAGGCTTTCTAAACTCTAAGAAAGCAAGAAGTCTGAGAATTAGTTCTAGGGTTAGGATTCTGGTTAGGGTTAAGGATGAAGTTTAGTGTTAGGGTGAGGGCTTTGGGTTAGGGAATAGGTTTAGGGTTAAAGATTACTCTTACGTTTAACGGTTACACTTTGGTTTAGGGTTGAGGTTTACGGTTAGGGTTAAGATGAGGGGTTAGGGTTTGGTACAGGGTTAGGGTTAAGTGTTCGGTTTAGGGTTGAAGATTAGGATTAGGGTTAGGATTATAGGTTAGCGTGAGATTTAACGTTTAGGGTTAAGGTTAAGAGAGGGTTTAGGGTTAGGGTTAGGGTTAGTTTTAGGGTTAGAGTTATGTGCTATGGTTTGTGTTAGAGTTTAGGGTTAGGTTTACTGGTCATGGTTAGGGTTACGTTTAGGGGTTAGCATTAGGTTTAGGGTTAGGGTTAGGGTTAAAGGATAGGATTAGGGTTAAGTGTTGGGCTTAGGGTTAGGGTTTAGTGTTAGGGTTATCATTAAGGATTAGGGTTAGGGTCAGGGTTAAATGCTTGTGTGCGGGTAATGCTTAGGGTCAGGGTTAAGGTTCACGGATAGGGTTAGTGTTAAGGGTTACGGGTAGGTTTAGGGTTCAGGGTTAGTGTTAGCATTAGGGCTTAAGGTTAGGATTAGGCGGTAGGTTAGATTTAGAGTTAGATCTAGGCGTTAGGGTAAGGGCTAGCTTTAGGATTAAGAGATAGGTTTAGGTTTAATGCTTAGGATCAGGGTTAGGGTTTGGGGTTAAAGTAAGTGTTAGGGGTTAGGTTTAAGGATCCAAGGTTAGGGTTATTTTTAGCTGTAGTGTTAGGGTTAGGGATAAGGGATCCCATTAGCATTAAGGGTCTTCCTTCCTGTAGGGTTAAGGGTTAGGCTTAGAGTTAAAGGTTCAGGTTAGGGTCAGTGTTAAGATTTAGGGTGAGGGTTAACGGTTAGGGTAAAGGTTAAGCGTTAGGGTTAGGGATTAGTGATTAGGGTTTTTGGTTAGTGTTAGGGTTAGCGGTTAGGAGTTAGTGTTTTATGAAGGGGTATGGTTAGAATTAGGATTGGGGTTAGAGTTAGGGTGAGGTATAGGGGTTAGGTTTAGGGGTTAGTTTTAGGGTAAAAGGATAGGATTAGGGTTACGGGTTGGGCTTAGGTTTAGGGTTAAAGTTTACTGCTAGGGTTAGGGATAGGGTTCAGGGTTAGCTTTAGGGGTTCTGGTTAGGGTTAGGTGTTAGGTTAGTGTCAGGGTTAGGTCTAGTCGTGAGGGTAAGGTTTAGGGTTAGCTTTAAGAGCTAGGGTTAGGTTTAATGTTTAGGATTAGGATTAGGGTTAAGGGTTAGGGTAAGGCTTAGGGGTTAGGGTGAAGGGTTAGGGTCAAGGGTTAGGGTTTTTGTTAGGCATAGCGTTGGGGTTAGAAGTAAGGGTTACTGTCAGTGTTAGGGTTGTAGGTAGGGTTACGGTTAGGGTTAGCGGTTTAGAATTAGGGTTAGGGATTAGGTGTCACAGTGATGACTAGGAGATAGGGTTAGAATTATGGGATAGGGGTTGTTCTCAGGAAATGGGTTATGCATTAACGTTAGGATAAGAGGTTAAAGTTAGGCGCACGGTGAGGTTTACGTGTTAAGGGGAGAAATAGGAACAGGGTTGGGTGTTATGTTCAGGGTTAGGGTTATCTGTTAAAGGTATTGTTTATGCTTAGCACACGGGCCCTGTCTGCATTAGGCGGGCGGGGGGAGTTTAGGGGGCTGGGATTGTACCCGGGAACCCACTCTATCATACTCTGGGTATGGGCCCGTGGGTTTCATGCAGGACACAGTGGTAGAGCCTCCTTTCACGCATGGCATGGGAGGATTGCAGGCTTTCTAAACTCTAAGAAAGCAAGAAGTCTGAGAATTAGTTTTAGGGTTAGGATTCTGGTTAGGGTTAAGGATGAAGTTTAGTGTTAGGGTGAGGGCTTAGGGTTAGGGAATAGGGTTAGGGTTAAAGGTTACTCTTACGTTTAACGGTTACACTTTGGTTTAGGGTTGAGGTTTACGGTTAGGGTTAAGATGAGGGGTTAGGGTTTGGTACAGGGTTAGGGTTAAGTGTTCGGTTTAGGGTTGAAGATTAGGATTAGGGTTAGGATTATAGGTTAGCGTGAGATTTAACGTTTAGGGTTAAGGTTAAGAGTTAGGGTTTAGGGTTAGGGTTAGGGTTAGTTTTAGGGTTAGAGTTATGTGCTATGGTTTGTGTTAGAGTTTAGGGTTAGGTTTACTGGTCATGGTTAGGGTTACGTTTAGGGGTTAGCATTAGGTTTAGGGTTAGGGTTAGGGTTAAAGGATAGGATTAGGGTTAAGTGTTGGGCTTAGGGTTAGGGTTTAGTGTTAGGGTTATCATTAAGGATTAGGGTTAGGGTCAGGGTTAAATGCTTGTGTGCGGGTAATGCTTAGGGTCAGGGTTAAGGTTCACGGATAGGGTTAGTGTTAAGGGTTACGGGTAGGTTTAGGGTTCAGGGTTAGTGTTAGCATTAGGGCTTAAGGTTAGGATTAGGCGGTAGGTTAGATTTAGGGTTAGATCTACGCGTTAGGGTAAGGGCTAGCGTTAGGATTAAGAGATAGGGTTAGGTTTAATGCTTAGGATCAGGGTTAGGGTTTGGGGTTAAAGTAAGTGTTAGGGGTTAGGTTTCAGGATCTAAGGTTAGGGTTATTTTTAGCTGTAGTGTTAGGGTTAGGGATAAGGGATCCCATTAGCATTAAGGGTCTTCCTTCCTGTAGGGTTAAGGGTTAGGCTTAGAGTTAAAGGTTAAGGTTAGGGTCAGTGTTAAGATTTAGGGTGAGGGTTAACGGTTAGGGTAAAGGTTAAGCGTTAGGGTTAGGGATTAGTGATTAGGGTTTTTGGTTAGTGTTAGGGTTAGCGGTTAGGAGTTAGTGTTTTATGAAGGGGTATGGTTAGAATTAGGATTGGGGTTAGAGTTAGGGTGAGGTATAGGGGTTAGGTTTAGGGGTTAGTTTTAGGGTAAAAGGATAGGATTAGGGTTACGGGTTGGGCTTAGGTTTAGGGTTAAAGTTTACTGCTAGGGTTAGGGATAGGGTTCAGGGTTAGCTTTAGGGGTTCTGGTTAGGGTTAGGTGTTAGGTTAGTGTCAGGGTTAGGTCTAGTCGTGAGGGTAAGGTTTAGGGTTAGTTTTAAGAGCTAGGGTTAGGTTTAATGGTTAGAATTAGGATTAGGGTTAAGGGTTAGGGTAAGGCTTAGGGGTTAGGGTGAAGGGTTAGGGTGAAGGGTTAGAGTTTTTGTTAGGCATAGCGTTGGGGTTAGAAGTAAGGGTTACTGTCAGTGTTAGGGTTGTAGGTAGGGTTACGGTTAGGGTTAGCGGTTTAGAATTAGGGTTAGGGATTAGGTGTCACAGTGATGACTAGGAGATAGGGTTAGAATTATGGGATAGGGGTTGTTCTCAGGAAATGGGTTATGCATTAACGTTAGGATAAGAGGTTAAAGTTAGGCGCACGGTGAGGTTTACGTGTTAAGGGGAGAAATAGGAACAGGGTTGGGTGTTATGTTCAGGGTTAGGGTTATCTGTTAAAGGTATTGTTTATGCTTAGCGCACGGGCCCTGTCTGCATTAGGCGGGCGGGGGGAGTTTAGGGGGCTGGGATTGTACCCGGGAACCCACTCTATCATACTCTGGGTATGGGCCCGTGGGTTTCATGCAGGACACAGTGGTAGAGCCTCCTTCCACGCATGGCATGGGAGGATTGCAGGCTTTCTAAACTCTAAGAAAGCAAGAAGTCTGAGAATTAGATTTAGGGTTAGGATTCTGGTTAGGGTTAAGGATGAAGTTTAGTGCTAGGGTGAGGGCTTAGGGTTAGGGATTAGGGTTAGGGTTAAAGGTTACTCTTAGGTTTAACGGTTACACTTTGGTTTAGGGTTGAGGTTTACGGTTAGGGTTAAGATGAGGGGTTAGGGTTTGGTACAGGGTTAGGGTTAAGTGTTAGGTTTAGGGTTGAAGATTAGGATTAGGGTTAGGATTAAAGGTTAGCGTGAGAGTTAACGCTTAGGGTTAAGGTTATGAGTTAGGGCTTAGGGTTAGGGTTAGGGTTAGTTTTAGGGTTAGCGTTATGTGCTATGCTTTGTGTTAGAGTTTAGGGTTAGGTTTAATGGTCACGGTTAGGGTTACGTTTTTGGGTTAGCATAAGGGTTAGGGTTAGGGTTAAGGGATAGGATTAGGGTTAAGTGTTGGGCTTAGGGTTAGGGTTTAGTGTTAGGGTTATCATTAAGGATTAGGGTTAGGGTCAGGGTTAAATGCTTGGGTGCGGGTAATGGTTAGGGTCAGGCTTAAGGTTCACGGATAGGGTTACTGTTAAGGGTTACGGGTAGGTTTAGGGTTCAGGGTTAGTGTTAGCATTAGGGCTTAAGGTTAGGATTAGGCGGTAGGTTAGATTTAGGGTTAGATCTACGCGTTAGGGTAAGGGCTAGCGTTAGGGTTAAGAGATAGGGTTAGGGTTAATGCTTAGGATCAGGGTTAGGGTTTGGGGTTAAAGTAAGTGTTAGGGGTTAGTTTTAAGGATCCAAGGATAGGGTTATTTTTAGCTGTAGTGTTAGGGTTAGGGATAAGGGATCCCATTAGCATTAAGGGTCTTCCTTCCTGTAGGGTTAAGGGTTAGGCTTAGAGTTAAAGGTTAAGGTTAGGGTCAGTGTTAAGATTTAGGGTGAGGGTTAACGGTTAGGGTAAAGGTTAAGCATTAGGGTTAGGGATTAGTGATTAGGGTTTTTGGTTAGTGTTAGGGTTAGCGGTTAGAAGTTAGTGTTTTATGAAGGGGTATGGTTAGAATTAGGATTGGGGTTAGAGTTAGGGTGAGGTATAGGGGTTAGGTTTAGGGGTTAGTTTTAGGGTAAAAGGATAGGATTAGGGTTACGGGTTGGGCTTAGGTTTAGGGTTAAAGTTTACTGCTGGGGTTAGGGATAGGGTTCAGGGTTAGGTTTAGGGGTTCTGGTTAGGGTTAGGTGTTAGGTTAGTGTCAGGGTTAGGTCTAGTCGTGAGGGTAAGGTTTAGGGTTAGCTTTGAGAGCTAGTGTTAGGTTTAATGGTTAGGATTAGGATTAGGGTTAAGGGTTAGGGTAAGGCTTAGGGGTTAGGGTGAAGGGTTAGGGTCAAGGGTTAGGGTTTTTGTTAGGCATAGCGTTGGGGTTAGAAGTAAGGGTTACTGTCAGTGTTAGGGTTGTAGGTAGGGTTACGGTTAGGGTTAGCGGTATAGAATTAGGGTTAGGGATTAGGTGTCACAGTGATGACTAGGAGATAGGGTTAGAATTATGGGATAGGGGTTGTTCTCAGGAAATGGGTTATGCATTAACGTTAGGATAAGAGGTTAAAGTTAGGCGCACGGTGAGGTTTACGTGTTAAGGGGAGAATTAGGAACAGGGTTGGGTGTTATGTTCAGGGTTAGGGTTATCTGTTAAAGGTATGTTTTATGCTTAGCGCACGGGCCCTGTCTGCATTAGGGGGGCGGGGGGAGTTTACGGGGCTGGGATTGTACCCGGGAACCCACTCTATCATACTCTGGGTATGGGCCCGTGGGTTTCATGCAGGACACAGTGGTAGAGCCTCCTTTCACGCATGGCATGGGAGGATTGCAGGCTTTCTAAACTCTAAGAAAGCAAGAAGTCTGAGAATTAGATTTAGGGTTAGGATTCTGGTTAGGGTTAAGGATGAAGTTTAGTGTTAGGGTGAGGGCTTAGGGTTAGGGATTAGGGTTAGGGTTAAAGGTTACTCTTAGGTTTAACGGTTACACTTTGGTTTAGGGTTGAGGTTTACGGTTAGGGTTAAGATGAGGGGTTAGGGTTTGGTACAGGCTTAGGGTTAAGTGTTAGGTTTAGGGTTGAAGATTAGGATTAGGGTTAGGATTAAAGGTTAGCGTGAGAGTTAACGCTTAGTGTTAAGGTTATGAGTTAGGGCTTAGGGTTAGGGTTAGGGTTAGTTTTAGGGTTAGAGTTATGTGCTATGGTTTGTGTTAGAGGTTAGGGTTAGGTTTACTGGTCACGGTTGGGTTACGTTTTTGGGTTAGCATAAGGGTTAGGGTTAGGGTTAAGGGATAGGATTAGGGTTAAGTGTTGGGCTTAGGGTTAGGGTTTAGTGTTAGTGTTATCATTAAGGATTAGGGTTAGGGTCAGGGCTAAATGCTTGGGTGCGGGTAATGGTTAGGGTCAGGCTTAAGGTTCACGGATAGGGTTAGTGTTAAGGGTTACAGGTAGGTTAGGGTTCAGGGTTAGTGTTAGCATTAGGGGTTAAGGTTAGGATTAGGCGGTAGGTTAGATTTAGGGTTAGATCTAGGCGTTAGGGTAAGGGCTAGCATTAGGGTTAAGAGATAGGGTTAGGTTTAATGCTTAGGATTAGGGTTAGGGTTTTGGGTTAAAGTAAGTGTTAGGGGTTAGGTTTAAGGATCCAAGGTTAGGGTTATTTTTAGCTGTAGTGTTAGGGTTAGGGATAAGGGATCCCATTAACATTTAGGGTCTTCCTTACTGTAGGGTTAAGGGTTAGGCTTAGAGTTAAAGGTTAAGGTTAGGGTCAGTGTTAAGATTTAGGGTGAGGGTTAACGGTTAGGGTAAAGGTTAAGCGTTAGGGTTAGGGATTAGTGATTAGGGTTTTTGGTTAGTGTTAGGGTTAGCGGTTAGGAGTTAGTGTTTTATGAAGGGGTATGGTTAGAATTAGGATTGGGGTTAGAGTTAGGGTGAGGTATAGGGGTTAGTTTTAGGGTAAAAGGATAGGATTAGGGTTACGGGTTGGGCTTAGGTTTAGGGTTAAAGTTTACTGCTAGGGTTAGGGATAGGGTTCAGGGTTAGCTTTAGGGGTTCTGGTTAGGATTAGGTGTTAGGTTAGTGTCAGGGTTAGGTCTAGTCGTGAGGGTAAGGTTTAGGGTTAGTTTTAAGAGCTAGGGTTAAGTTTAATTGTTAGGATTAGGATTAGGGTTAAGGGTTAGGGTAAGGCTTAGGGGTTAGGGTGAAGGGTTAGGGTCAAGGGTTAGGGTTTTTGTTAGGCATAGCGTTGGGGTTAGAAGTAAGGGTTACTGTCAGTGTTAGGGTTGTAGGTAGGGTTACGGTTAGGGTTAGCGGTTTAGAATTAGGGTTAGGGATTAGGTGTCACAGTGATGACTAGGAGATAGGGTTAGAATTATGGGATAGGGGTTGTTCTCAGGAAATGGGTTATGCATTAACGTTAGGATAAGAGGTTAAAGTTAGGCGCACGGTGAGGTTTACGTGTTAAGGGGAGAAATAGGAACAGGGTTGGGTGTTATGTTCAGGGTTAGGGTTATCTGTTAAAGGTATTGTTTATGCTTAGCGCATGGGCCCTGTCTGCATTAGGCGGGCGGGGGGAGTTTAGGGGGCTGGGATTGTACCCGGGAACCCACTTTATCATACTCTGGGTATGGGCCCGTGGGTTTCATGCAGGACACAGTGGTAGAGCCTCCTTTCACGCATGGCATGGGAGGATTGCAGGCTTTCTAAACTCTAAGAAAGCAAGAAGTCTGAGAATTAGATTTAGGGTTAGGATTATGGTTAGTGTTAGGGTGAGGGCTTAAGGTTAGGGAATAGGGTTAGGTTTAAAGGTTACTCTTAGGTTTAACGGTTACACTTTGGTTTAGGGTTGAGGTTTACGGTTAGGGTTAAGATGAGGGGTTAGGGTTTGGTAGAGGGTTAGGGTTAAGTGTTAGGTTTAGGGTTGAAGATTAGGATCAGGGTTAGGATTAAAGGTTAGCATGAGAGTTAACGCTTAGGGTTAAGGTTAAGAGTTAGGGTTTAGGGTTAGGGTTAGGGTTAGGGTTAGTTTTTGAGTTAGAGTTATGTGCTATAATTGTGTTAAAGGTTAGGGTTAGGTTTACTGGTCACGGTTAGGGTTACGTTTAGGGGTTAGCATTAGGGTTAGGGTTAGGGTTAAGGGATAGGATTAGGGATAAGTGTTGGGCTTAGGGTTAGGGTTTAGTGTTGGGGTTAGCATTAAGGATTAGGATTAGGGTCAGGGTTAAATGCTTGGGTGCGGGTAATGGTTAGGGTCAGGGTTTAGGTTCACGGATAGGGTTAGTGTTAAGGGTTACGGGTAGGTTTAGGGTTCAGGGTTAGTGTTAGCATTAGGGCTTAAGGTTAGGATTAGGCGGTAGGTTCGATTTAGGGTTAGATCTAGGCATTAAGGTAAGGGCTAGCGTTAGGGTTAAGAGATAGGGTTAGGTTTAATGCTTAGGATTAGGGTTAGAGTTTGGGGTTAAAGTAAGTGTTAGGGGTTAGGTTTAAGGATCCAAGGTTAGGGTTATTTTTAGCTGTAGTGTTAGGGTTAGGGATAAGGGATCCCATTAGCATTAAGGGTCTTCCTTACTGTAGGGTTAAGGATTAGGCTTAGAGATAAAGGTTAAGGTTAGGGTCAGTGTTAAGATTTAGGGTGAGGGTTAACGGTTAGGGTAAAGGTTAAGCGTTAGGGTTAGGGATTAGTGATTAGGGTTTTTGGTTAGTATTAGGGTTAGCGGTTAGGAGTTAGTGTTTTATGAAGGGGTATGGTTAGAATTAGGATTGGGGTTAGAGTTAGGGTGAGGTATAGGGGTTAGGTTTAGGGGTTAGTTTTAGGATAAAAGGATAGGATTAGGGTTACGGGTTGGGCTTAGGTTTATGGTTAAAGTTTACTGCTAGGGTTAGGGATAGGGTTCAGGGTTAGCTTTAGGGGTTCTGGTTAGGGTTAGGTGTTAGGTTAGTGTCAGGGTTAGGTCTAGTCGTGAGGGTAAGGTTTAGGGTTAGCTTTAAGAGCTAGGGTTAGGTTTAATGGTTAGGATTAGGATTAGGGTTAGGGGTTAGGGTAAGGCTTAGGGGTTAGGGTGAAGGGTTAGGGTCAAGGGTTAGGGTTTTTTTGAGGCATAGCG
>NW_027183309.1:20000-22500 GCF_041146395.1 Eulemur rufifrons | reverse complement strand
TCTAAACTCTAAGAAAGCAAGAAGTCTGAGAATGAGATTTAGGGTAGGATTATGCTTAGGGTTAAGGATGAAATTTAGTGTTAGGGTGAGGGCTTAGGGTTAGGGATTAGGGTTAGGGTTAAAGGCTACTCTTAGGTTTAACGGCTACACTTTGGTTTAGGGTTGAGGTTTACGGTTAGGGTTAAGATGAGGGGTTAGGGTTTGGTACAGGGTTAGGGTTAAGTGTTAGGTTTAGGGTTGAAGATTAGGATTAGGGTTAGGATTAAAGGTTAGCGTGAGAGTTAACGCTTAGGGTTAAGGTTAAGAGTTAGGGTTTAGGGTTAGGGTTGGGGTTAGGTTTAGTTTTAGGGTTAGAGTTATGTTCTATGGTTTGTGTTAGAGGTTAAGGTTAGGTTTACTGGTCACGGTTAGGGTTACGTTTAGGGGTTTGCGTTAGGGTTAGGGTTAAGGGATAGGATTAGGGTTAAGTGTTGGGCTTAAGGTTACGGTTTAGTGTTAGTGTTATCATTAAGGATTAGGGGTAGGGTCAGGGTTAAATGCTTGGGTGCCGGTAATGGTAGGGTCAGGGTTAAGGTTCACGGATAGGGTTAGTGTTAAGGGTTACGGGTAGGTTTAGGGTTCAGGGTTAGAGTTATCATTAGGGCTTAAGGTTAGGATTAGGCGGTAGGTTAGATTTAGGGTTAGATCGAGGCGTTAGGGTAAGGGCTAGCGTTAGGGTTAAGAGACAGGGTTAGGTTTAATGCTTAGGATTAGGGTTAGGGTTAGGGTTAGGGTTAGTTTTAGAGTTAGAGTTACGTGCTATGTTTTGTGTTAGAGGTTAGGGTTAGGTTTACTGGTCACGGCTAGGGTTAGGTTTAGGGGGAGGCATTAGGGTTAGGATTATGGTTAGGGTTAAGGGATAGGATTAGGGATAAGTGTTGGGCTTAGGGTTAGGGTTCAGTGTTAGGGTTATCATTAAGGTTTAGTGGTAGGTTCAGGGTTAAATGCTTGGGTGCGGGTAATGGTTAGGGTCAGGGTTAAGGTTCATGGATAGGGTTAGTGTTAAGGGTTACGGGTAGGTTTAGGGTTCAGGGTTAGAGTAAGCATTAGAGCTTAAGGTTAGGATTAGGCGGTAGGTTAGATTTAGGGTTAGATCTAGGCGTTAGGGTAAGGGCTAGCGTTAGGGTTAAGAGATAGGGTTAGGTTTAATGCTTAGGATTAGGGTTAGGGTTTGGGGTTAAAGTAAGTGTTAGGGGTTAGGTTTCAGGATCAAAGGTTAGGGTTATTTTTAGCTGTAGTGTTAGGGTTAGGGATAAGGGATCCCATTAGCATTAAGGGTCTTCCTTACTGTAGGGTTAAGGGTTAGGCTTAGAGTTAAAGGTTAAGGTTAGGGTCAGTGTTAAGATTTAGGGTGAGGGTTAACGGTTAGGGTAAAGGTTAAGCATTAGGGTTAGGGATTAGTGATTAGGGATTTTGGTTAGTGTTAGTGTTAGCGATTAGGAGTTAGTGTTTTATGAAGGGGTATGGTTAGAATTAGGATTGGGGTTAGAGTTAGGGTGAGGTATAGGGGTTAGGTTTAGGGGTTAGTTTTAGGGTAAAAGGATAGGATTAGGGTTACGGGTTGGGCTTAGGTTTAGGGTTAAAGTTTACTGCTAGAGTTAGGGATAGGGTTCAGGGTTAGCTTTAGGGGTTCTGGTTAGGGTTAGGTGTTAGGTTAGTGTCAGGGTTAGGTCTAGTCGTGAGGGTAAGGTTTAGGGTTAGCTTTAAGAGCTAGGGTTAGGTTTAATGGTTAGGATTAGAATTAGGGTTAAGGGTTAGGGTAAGGCTTAGGGGTTAGGGTGAAGCGAAAGGGTCAAGGGTTAGGGTTTTTGTTAGGCATAGCGTTGGGGTTAGAAGTAAGGTTTACTGTCAGTGTTAGGGTTGTAGGTAGGGTTACGGTTAGGGTTAGCGGTTTAGAATTAGGGTTAGGGATTAGGTGTCACAGTGATGACTAGGAGATAGGGTTAGAATTATGGGATAGGGGTTGCTCTCAGGAAATGGGTTATGCATTAACGTTAGGATAAGAGGTTAAAGTTAGGCGCACGGTGAGGTTTACGTGTTAAGGGGAGAAATAGAAACAGGGTTGGGTGTTATGTTCAGGGTTAGGGTTATCTGTTAAAGGTATTGTTTATGCTTAGCACACGGGCCCTGTCTGCATTACGCGGGCGGGGGGAGTTTAGCGGGCTGGGATTTTACCCGGGAAACCACTCTATCATACCCTGGGTATGGGCCCGTGGGTTTCATGCAGGACACAGTGGTAGAGCCTCCTTTCACGCATGGCATGGGAGGATTGCAGGCTTTCTAAACTCTAAGAAAGCAAGAAGTCTGAGAATTAGATTTAGGGTTAGGATTATGGTTAGGGTTAAGGATGAAGTTTAGTGTTAGGGTGAGGGCTTAGGGTTAGGGATTAGGGTTAGGGTTAAAGGTTAGTCTTAGGTTTAACGGTTACACTTTGGTTTAGGGTTGAGGTTTACGGTTAGGG
>NW_027183309.1:10000-15000 GCF_041146395.1 Eulemur rufifrons | reverse complement strand
GTTACTCTTAGTTTTAACGGTTCCACTGTGGTTTAGGGTTGAGGTTTACGGTTAGGGTTAAGATGAGGGGTTAGGGTTTGGTACAGCGTTAGAGTTAAGTATTAGGTTTAGTGTTGAAGATAGGATTAGGGTTAAGATTAAAGGTTAGCGTGAGAGTTAACGCTTAGGTTAAGGTTAAGAGTTAGGGTTTAGGGTTAAGTTTAGGGTTAGTGTTAGTTTTGGGTTAGAGTTATGTGCTATGGTTTGTGTTAGCGGTTAGGGTTAGGTTTACTGGTGACGGTTAGGGTTACGTTTAGGGGTTAGCATTAGGGTTAGGGTTAGGGTTAAGGGATAGGATTAGGGTTAAGTGTTGGGCTTAGGGTTAGGGTTTAGTGTTAGTGTTAGCATTAAGGATTAGGGTTAGGGTCAGGGTTAAATGCTTGGGTGCGGGTAACGGTTAGCGTCAGGGTTAAGGTTCACGGATAGGGTTAGTGTTAAGGGTTACGGGTAGGTTTAGGGTTCAGGGTTAGAGTTAGCATTAGGACTTAAGTTTAGGATTAGGCGGTATGTTAGATTTAGGGTTAGATCTAGGCGTTAGGGTAAGGGCTAGGGTTAGGGTTAAGAGATAGGGTTAGGTTTAATGCTTAGGATTAGGGTTAGGGTTTGGCGTTAAAGTAAGTGTTAGGGGTTAGGTTTAAGGATCCAAGGTTAGGGTTATTTTTAGCTGTAGTGTTAGGGTTAGGGATAAGGGATCCCATTAGCATTAAGGGTCTTCCTTACTGTAGGGTTAAGGGTTAGGCTTAGAGTTAAAGGTTAAGTTTAGGGTCAGTGTTAAGATTTAGGGTGAGGGTTAATGGTTAGGGTAAAGGTTAAGCGTTAGGGTTAGGGATTAGTGATTAGGGTTTCTGGTTAGTGTTAGGGTTAGCCGTTAGGAGTTAGTGTTTTATGAAGGGGTATGGTTAGAATTAGGATTGGGGTTAGAGTTAGGGTGAGGTATAGGGGTTAGGTTTAGGGGTTAGTTTTAGGGTAAAAGGATAGGATTAGGGTTACGGGTTGGGCTTAGGTTTAGGGTTAAAGTTTACTGCTAGGGTTAGGGATAGGGTTCAGGCTTAGCTTTAGGGGTTCTGCTTAGGGTTAGGTGTTAAGTTAGTGTCAGGGTTAGGTCTAGTCGTGAGCGTAAGGTTTAGGGTCAGCTTTAAGAGCTAGGGTTAGGTTTAATGTTTAGGATTAGGATTAGGGTTAAGGGTTAGGGTAAGGCTTAGGGGTTAGGGTGAAGGGTTAGGGTCAAGGGTTAGGGTTTTTGTTAGGCATAGCGTTGGGGTTAGAAGTAAGGGTTACTGTCAGTGTTAGGGTTGTAGGTAGGGTTACAGTTAGGGTTAGCGGTTTAGAATTAGGTTTATGGATTAGGTGTCACAGTGATGACTAGGAGATAGGGTTATTATTATGGGATAGGGGTTTTTCTCAGGAAATGGGTTATGCATTAACGTTAGGATAAGAGGTTAAAGTTAGACGCACGGTGAGGTTTACGTGTTAAGGGGAGAAAGAGGAACAGGGTTGGGTGTTATGTTCAGGGTTAGGGTTATCTGTTAAAGGTATTGTTTATGCTTATCGCACGGGCCCTGTCTGCATTAGGCGGGCGGGGGGAGTTTAGGGGGCTGGGATTGTACCTGGGAACCCACTCTATCATGCTCTGGGTATGGGCCCGTGGGTTTCATGCAGGACACAGTGGTAGAGCCTCCTTTCACGCATGGCATGGGAGGATGGCAGGCTTTCTAAACTCTAAGAAAGCAAGAAGTCTGAGAATGAGATTTAGGGTAGGATTATGCTTAGGGTTAAGGATGAAATTTAGTGTTAGGGTGAGGGCTTAGGGTTAGGGATTAGGGTTAGGGTTAAAGGCTACTCTTAGGTTTAACGGCTACACTTTGGTTTAGGGTTGAGGTTTACGGTTAGGGTTAAGATGAGGGGTAAGGGTTTGGTACAGGGTTAGGGTTAAGTGTTAGGTTTAGGGTTGAAGATTAGGATTAGGGTTAGGATTAAAGGTTAGCGTGAGAGTTAACGCTTAGGGTTAAGGTTAAGAGTTAGGGTTTAGGGTTAGGGTTGGGGTTAGGTTTAGTTTTAGGGTTAGAGTTATGTGCTATGGTTTGTGTTAGAGGTTAAGGTTAGGTTTACTGGTCACGGTTAGGGTTACGTTTAGGGGTTTGCGTTAGGGTTAGGGTTAAGGGATAGGATTAGGGTTAAGTGTTGGGCTTAGGGTTACGGTTTAGTGTTAGTGTTATCATTAAGGATTAGGGGTAGGGTCAGGGTTAAATGCTTGGGTGCGGGTAATGGTTAGAGTCAGGGTTAAGGTTCACGGATAGGGTTAGTGTTAAGGGTTACGGGTAGGTTTAGGGTTCAGGGTTAGAGTTAGCATTAGGGCTTAAGGTTAGGATTAGTTGGTAGGTTCGATTTAGGGTTAGATCTAGGCGTTAGGGTAAGGGCTAGCGTTAGGGTTCAGAGATAGGGTTAGGTTTAATGCTTAGGATTAGGGTTAGGGTTTGGGGTTAAAGTAAGTGTTAGGGGTTAGGTTTAAGGATCCAAGGTTAGGGTTATTTTTAGCTGTAGTGTTAGGGTTAGGGATAAGGGATCCCATTAGCATTAAGGGTCTTCCTTACTGTAGGCTTAAGGGTTAGGCTTAGAGTTAAAGGTTAAGGTTAGGGTCAGTGTTAAGATTTAGGGTGAGGGTTAACGGTTGGGGTAAAGGTTAAGTGTTAGGGTTAGGGATTAGTGATTAGGGTTTTTGGTTAGTGTTAGGTTAGCGGTTAGTGTTTTATGAAGGGGTATGGTTAGAATTAGGATTGGGGTTAGAGTTAGGGTGAGGTATAAGGGTTAGGTTTAGGGGTTAGTTTTAGGGTAAAAGGATAGGATTAGGGTTACGGGTTGGGCTTAGGTTTAGGGTTAAAGTTTACTGCTAGGGTTAGGGATAGGGTTCAGGGTTAGCTTTAGGGGTTCTGGTGAGGGTTAAGTGTTAGGTTAGTGTCAGGGTTAGGTCTAGTCGTGAGGGTAAGGTTTAGGGTTAGCTTTAAGAGCTAGGGTTAGGTTTAATGGTTAGGATTAGGATTAGGGTTAAGGGTTAGGGTAAGGCTTAGGGGTGAGGGTGAAGGGTTAGGGTCAAGGGTTAGGGTTTTTATTAGGCATAGCGTTGGGGTTAGAAGTAAGGGTTACTGTCAGTGTTAGGGTTGTAGGTAGGGTTACGGTTAGGGTTAGCGGTTTAGAATTAGGGTTAGGGATTAGGTGTCACAGTGATGACTAGGAGATAGGGTTAGAATTATGGGATAGGGGTTGTTCTCAGGAAATGGGTTATGCATTAACGTTAGGATAAGAGGTTAAAGTTAGGCGCACGGTGAGGTTTACGTGTTAAGGGGAGAAATAGGAACAGGGTTGGGTGTTATGTTCAGGGTTAGGGTTATCTGTTAAAGGTATTGTTTATGCTTAGCGCACGGGCCCTGTCTGCATTGGGCGGGTGGGGGGAGTTTAGGGGGCTGGGATTGTACCCGGGAACCCACTCTATCATACTCTGGGTATGGGCCCGTGGGTTTCATGCAGGACACAGTGGTAGAGCCTCCTTTGACGCATGGCATGGGAGGATTGCAGGCTTTCTAAACTCTAAGAAAGCAAGAAGTCTGAGAATTAGATTTAGGGTTAGGATTCTGGTTAGGGTTAAGGATGAAGTTTAGTGTTAGGGTGAGGGCTTAGGGTTAGGGCTTAGGGTTAGGGTTAAAGGTTACTCTTAGGTTTAACGGTTACACTTTGGTTTAGGGTTGAGGTTTACGGATAGGGTTAAGATGAGGTGTTAGGGTTTGGTACAGGGTTAGGGTTAAGTGTTAGGTTTAGGGTTGAAGATTAGGATTAGGGTTAGGATTAAAGGTTAGCGTGAGAGTTAACGCTTAGGGTTAAGGTTAAGTGTTAGGGTTTAGGGTTAGGGTTAGGGTTAGTTTTAGAGTTAGAGTTATGTGCTATGGTTTGTGTTAGAGGTTAGGGTTAGGTTTACTGGTCACGGCTAGGGTTAGGTTTAGGGGGAGGCATTAGGGTTAGGCTTATGGTTAGGGTTAAGGGATAGGATTAGGGATAAGTGTTGGGCTTAGGGTTAGGGTTCAGTGTTAGGGTTATCATTAAGGTTTAGTGGTAGGTTCAGGGTTAAATGCTTGGTTGCGGGTAATGGTTAGGGTCAGGGTTAAGGTTCATGGATAGGGTTAGTGTTAAGGGTTACGGGTAGGTTTAGGGTTCAGGGTTAGAGTAAGCATTAGAGCTTAAGGTTAGGATTAGGTGGTAGGTTAGATTTAGGGTTAGATCTAGGCGTTAGGGTAAGGGCTAGCGTTAGGGTTAAGAGATAGGGTTAGGTTTAATGCTTAGGATTAGGGTTAGGGTTTGGGGTTAAAGTAAGTGTTAGGGGTTAGGTTTCAGGATCAAAGGTTAGGGTTATTTTTAGCTGTAGTGTTAGGGTTAGGGATAAGGGATCCCATTAGCATTAAGGGTCTTCCTTACTGTAGGGTTAAGGGTTAGGCTTAGAGTTAAAGGTTAAGGTTAGGGTCAGTGTTAAGATATAGGGTGAGGGTTAACGGTTAGGGTAAAGGTTAAGCGTTAGGGTTAGGGATTAGTGATTAGGGATTTTGGTTAGTGTTAGTGTTAGTGATTAGGAGTTAGTGTTTTATGAAGGGGTATGGTTAGAATTAGGATTGGGGTTAGAGTTAGGGTGAGGTATAGGGGTTAGGTTTAGGGGTTAGTTTTAGGGTAAAAGGATAGGATTAGGGTTACGGGTTGGGCTTAGGTTTAGGGTTAAAGTTTACTGCTAGAGTTAGGGATAGGGTTCAGGGTTAGCTTTAGGGGTTCTGGTTAGGGTTAGGTGTTAGGTTAGTGTCACGGTTAGGTCTAGTCGTGAGGGTAAGGTTTAGGGTTAGCTTTAAGAGCTAGGGTTAGGTTTAATGGTTAGGATTAGAATTAGGGTTAAGGGTTAGGGTAAGGCTTAGGGGTTAGGGTGAAGCGAA
>NW_027183307.1:0-27180 GCF_041146395.1 Eulemur rufifrons | reverse complement strand
TTAGGCGCACGGTCAGGTTTACGTGTTAAGGGGAGAAATAGGAACAGGGTTGGGTGTTAAGTTCAGGGTTAGGGTTATCTGTTAAAGGTATTGTTTATGCTTAGCGCACGGGCCCTGTCTGCATTAGGCGGGCGGGGGGAGTTTAGGGGGCTGGGATTGTACCCGGGAACCCACTCTATCATACTCTGGGTATGGGCCCGTGGGTTTCATGCAGGACAAAGTGGTAGAGCCTCCTTTCACACATGGCATGGGAGGATTGCAGGCTTTCTAAACTCTAAGAAAGCAAGAAGTCTGAGAATTAGATTTAGGGTTAGGATTCTGGTTAGGGTTAAAGATGAAGTTTAGTGTTAGGGTGAGGGCTTAGGGTTAGGGATTAGGGTTAGGGTTAAAGGTTACTCTTAGGTTTAACGGTTACACTTTGGTTTAGGGTTGAGGGTTAGGGTTAAGGTGAGGGGTTAGGGTTTGGTACAGGGTTAGGGTTAAGTGTTAGGTTTAGGGTTGAAGATTAGGATTAGGGTTAGGATTAAAGGTTAGCGTGAGAGTTAACGCTTAGTGTTAAGGTTAAGAGTTAGGGTTTAGGGTTAGGGTTAGGGTTAGGGTTAGTTTTAGGGTTAGAGTTATGTGCTATGGTTTGTTGTAGAGGTTAGGGTTAGGTTTACTGGTCACGGTTAGGGTTACGTTTAGGGGGTAGCATTAGGGTTAGGGTTAGGGTTAAGGGATAGGATTAGGGATAAGTGTTGGGCTTAGGGTTAGGGTTTAGTGTTAGGGTTAGCATTAAGGATTAGGGTTAGGGTCAGGGTTAAATGCTTGGGTGCGGGTAATGGTTAGGGTCAGGGTTAAGGTTCACGGATAGGGTTAGTGTTAAGGGTTACGGGTAGGTTTAGGGTTCAGGGTTAGTGTTAGCATTAGGGCTTAAAGTTAGGATTAGGCGGTAGGTTAGATTTATGGTTAGATGTAGGCCTTAGGGTAAGGGCTAGCGTTAGGGTTAAGAGATAGGGTTAGGTTTAATGCTTAGGATTAGGGTTAGGGTTTGGGGTTAAAGTAAGTGTTAGGGGTTAGGTTTAAGGATCCAAGGTTAGGGTTATTTTTAGCTGTAGTGTTAGGGTTAGGGATAAGGGATCCCATTAGCATTAAGGGTCTTCCTTACTGTAGGGTTAAGGGTTAGGCTTAGAGTTAAAGGTTAAGGTTAGGGTCAGTGTTAAGAATTAGGGTGAGGGTTAACGGTTAGGGTAAAGGTTAAGCGTTAGGGTTAGGGATTAGTGATTAGGGTTTTTGGTTAGTGTTAGGGTTAGCGGTTAGGAGTTAGTGTTTTATGAAGGGGTATGGTTAGAATTAGGATTGGGGTTAGAGTTAGGGTGAGGTATAGGGGTTAGGTTTAGGGGTTAGTTTTAGGGTAAAAGTATAGGATTAGGGTTACGGGTTGGGCTTAGGTTTAGGGTTAAAGTTTACGGCTATTGTTAGGGATAGGGTTCAGGGTTAGCTTTAGGGGTTCTCGTTAGGGTTAGGTGTTAGGTTAGTGTCAGGGTTAGGTCTAGTCGTGAGGGTAAGGTTTAGGGTTAGCTTTAAGAGCTAGGGTTAGGTTTAATGGTTAGGATTAGGATTAGGGTTAAGGGTTAGGGTAAGGCTTAGGGGTTAGGGTGAAGGGTTAGGGTCAAGGGTTAGGGTTTTTGTTAGTCATAGCGTTGGGGTTAGAAGTAAGGGTTACTGTCAGTGTTAGGGTTGTAGGTAGGGTTACGGTTAGGGTTAGCGGTTTAGAATTAGGGTTAGGGATTAGGTGTCACAGTGATGACTAGGAGATAGGGTTAGAATTATGGGACAGGGGTTGTTCTCAGGAAATGGGTTATGCATTAACGTTAGGATAAGAGGTTAAAGTTAGGCGCACGGTGAGGTTTACGTGTTAAGGGGAGAAATAGGAACAGGGTTGGGTGTTATGTTCAGGGTTAGGGTTATCTGTTAAAGGTATTGTTTATGCTTAGCGCACGGGCCCTGTCTGCATTAGGCGGGCGGGGGGAGTTTAGGGGGCTGGGATTGTACCCGAGAACCCACTCTATCATACTCTGGGTATGGGCCCGTGGGTTTCATGCAGGACACAGTGGTAGAGCCTCCTTTCACGCATGGCATGGGAGGATTGTAGGCTTTCTAAACTCTAAGAAAGCAAGAAGTCTGAGAATTAGATTTAGGGTTAGGATTCTGGTTAGGGTTAAGGATGAAGTTTAGTGTTAGGGTGAGGGCTTAGGGTTAGGGATTAGGGTTAGGGTTAAAGGTTACTCTTAGGTTTAACGGTTACACTTTGGTTTAGGGTTGAGGTTTACGGTTAGGGTTAAGATGAGGGGTTAGGGTTTGGTACAGGGTTAGGGTTAAGTGTTAGGTTTAGGGTTGAAGATTAGGATTAGGGTTAAGATTAAAGGTTAGCGTGAGAGTTAACGCTTAGGGTTAAGGTTAAGAGTTAGGGTTTAGGGTTAGGGTTAGGGTTAGGGTTAGTTTTAGGGTTAGAATTATGTGCTATGGTTTGTGTTAGAGGTTAGGGTTAGGTTTACTGGTCACGGTTAGGGTTACATTTAGGGGGTAGCATTAGGGTTAGGGTTAGGGTTAAGGGATAGGATTAGGGATAAGTGTTGGGCTTAGGGTTAGGGTTTAGTGTTAGGTTTATCATTAAGGATTAGGGTTAGAATCAGGGTTAAATTCTTGGGTGCGGGTAATGGTTAGGGTCAGGGTTAAGGTTCACGGGTAGGGTTAGTTTTAAGGGTTACGGGTAGGTTTAGGGTTCAGGGTTAGTGTTAGCATTAGGGCTTAAGGTTAGGATTAGGCGGTAGGTTAGATTTAGGGTTAGATCTAGGCTTTAGGGTAAGGGCTAGCGTTAGGGTTAAGATATAGGGTTACGTTTAATGCTTAGGATTAGGGTTAGGGTTTGGGGTTAAAGTAAGTGTTAGGGCTTAGGTTTAAGGATCCAACGTTAGGGTTATTTTTAGCTGTAGTGTTAGGGTTAGGGATAAGGGATCCCATTAGCATTAAGGGTCTTCCTTACTGTAGGGTTAAGGGTTAGGCTTAGAGTTAAAGGTTAAGGTTAGGGTCAGTGTTAAGATTTAGGGTGAGGGTTAACGGTTAGGGTAAAGGTTAAGCGTTAGGGTTAGGGATTAGTGATTAGGGTTTTTGGTTAGTGTTACGGTTAGCGGTTAGGAGTTAGTGTTTTATGAAGGGGTATGGTTAGAATTAGTATTGGGGTTAGAATTAGGGTGAGGTATAGGGGTTAGGTTTAGGGGTTAGTTTTAGGGAAAAAGGATAGGATTAGGGTTACGGGTTGGGCTTAGGTTTAGGGTTAAAGTTTACTGCTAGGGTTAGGGATAGGGTTCAGGGTTAGCTTTAGGGGTTCTCGTTAGGGTTAGGTGTTAGGTTAGTGTCAGGGTTAGGTCTAGTCGTGAGGGTAAGGTTTAGGGTTAGCTTTAAGAGCTAGGGTTAGGTTTAATGGTTAGGATTAGGATTAGGGTTAAGGGTTGGGGTAAGGCTTAGGGGTTAGGGTGAAGGGTTAGGGTCAAGGGTTAGGGTTTTTGTTAGGCATAGCGTTGGGGTTATAAGTAAGGGTTACTGTCAGTGTTAGGGTTGTAGGTAGGGTTACGGTTAGGGTTAGCGGTTTAGAATTAGGTGTCACAGTGATGACTAGGAGATAGGGTTAGAATTATGGGATAGGGGTTGTTCTCAGGAAATGGGTTATGCATTAACGTTAGGATAAGAGGTTAAAGTTAGGCGCACGGTGAGGTTTACGTGTTAAGGGGAGAAATAGGAACAGGGTTGGGTGTTGTGTTCAGGGTTAGGCTTATCTGTTAAAGGTATTGTTTATGCTTAGCGCACGGGCCCTGTCTGCATTAGGCGAGCGGGGGGAGTTTAGGGGGCTGGGATTGTACCCGGGAACCCACTCTATCATTCTCTGGGTATGGGCCCATGGGTTTCATGCAGGACACAGTGGTAGAGCCTCCTTTCATGCATGGCATGGGAGGATTGCAGGCTTTCTAAACTCTAAGAAAGCAAGCGAAGATGGCGGAGTGGCGGTGACTGCTCGGATCTGCGCCCCGGCGAGGAACCGTGGATCCGGACCTGCCACAACGCTAGAGGACCGCTCCCACACAGGAACAGCGGTGTGAATCCACGGAGAATCAGCGTGGGACAAACAGAGCAAGTGAGGTCTGAGGTGAACAGAAATTAAGATCGCGGAACTCTGCGGAAGGCGCGGAACAGACAGTAGCCAGCGGAGCGCAGGCGGCTGCTCCCGCCCCCAGGTGGGGCAGGGGCAGTCTTTAGGAAAAGCGGCTTGCGCTCCTCACTGACCTCCACCCCCAATTGCTTGGAGACCCCCTCGCAAGCCAGAGCAGAATCACCGAGCGAGACGTAGGGCATTGCAGACAGGAGGCTTTTTCGGGAGAATAGCTTGGAACCTGGGAAGTCTCGGCTGAGACAGTCCTTGGCGAGAAGGGACGGACCTGTGCCGGGGGGAGGGGCACGAACAATCCCCGATCAGCGAATTGCGCTGTACCTCTGCGCTACTTTTGTCGGTGTTTCTTCAGCCGGTGGCCCCCGGCGGCTTTGCCCGCCAAACCCCCCGGCAGCGGCGGTCCCTGGTCTCTGCCTGCCGGGGAGCCGGTCCCCCTCCGACCCCGGAGCGCTGCGGGCGCCATCTTGAAAGCAAAGGCGGAACCGCTCGGGAGCCATAAGGTGCCCAGCGGCTCTCTCTCCCCGGCGCCCCCCGCTGGTCTCTGGGCCCGCGCCATCTCCGCCGGCCGCACTCGGCGTGAAGGGGCGGAGCTGCGCTAAGACGTAAAATAAACATTGAGTTGCCGCTCCAGAATCAACGGAGCGGGCGTGAAGGGGCGGAGCTGCGCTAAGGCGCAAAAACACAATGATTGAGCCGCTGAACTATATACTTCAGAATTGTGTATCCCTTCGTTTAGTGATGCGCTGTAGTGCTGTGTAGCTCTGTTTTTGTTCTTTTGTGTTTGTGTTTTCGCTGTTTCTGGGTTAGGTCTCTTTGTGTTATTTGTTAGTTTGGTTTTTGTTTTTCCTTTGTTTTGTTTTGTTTTATTTTGCTTCTTTTGTTTTTTTTTTTTGTTGTTGTTGTTTTGTTTTTTCTTTTCTCTTTCCTTTTTTTCCCTCTTCTCTTCTCCTTTTCTTTTCTCTTTCTTTTTCTTCTCCTTCTGTTCTTTCTTTTCACTTCCCTTTTTTTTTTCTTTTTTTCTTTTCTTTTCTTTTTTCTTTTTCCTTATTTCTTCTCTCTTTTTGCCTTCTAACTGGAAACCCACGGTGAGCTTGGGAACGGGCCAGGCCCCTGGCTCTGGTACATACCGGAACCTGAGTAGTCACTCCCAACGCCGGCGATCTGCGGGCGCGCAATAGCCATCTTGGGGCCCACAGCCAAGTCACTGCGGAGCAATAGGGTGCCAAGAGGCTCCCTGGACGGCCCCCTCCCCTGGTCCACAGACCTTATATAGGGTCCCCACCCACGTCTAAACATTGACTACTTCTCCAGAAGTGAGAGTGTGGAGCCTGGTCCCTGGGGACATTGGGCCAAGGCAGACTTTTGCCTGTGGGAGTTGCGGCAAATGGGGCGCTGAGCGAGCGAGGGCACCATCCACTCCCCACAGCTAGTATCTTTCCTGCAGATAGAGACAGAAACCACCCCTATAGAGGAAGAACCAAAGGGAAACAAACAAACAAAGAGAATTTTGGTCCACTACTAGTGTGGACCCTACCTGCCCTCTGAAAGACTACAACACAGTGTCCTAACTCACCAAAGCAGTCTTGGATCACTCCAATCCTCTAGGAATGGACCCATCAGAAGCAGTCCCCCAACTGAAATAGAAAAATTTCTAAACAATTCACAACAGTCTTCCCCTCTTGCCAAAGGAAGCAATATACCTAGACTGCTCCACAGCCTAAGAATAGAGCACAGAGAGTGCTGTTAACCAGACTAAATCTATAAGTAAAGATCCAACGATCAATCTAGATGGGAAGGGCCCAGAGAAAAAACACAGGAAGCACAAAGAATCAAACAGAAAGCTCACCCCCAAAGAGAAATACCGGCTCTCAACCATTTGACACAAACCAGACTCAAAACACCAACATGTCACAGGAAGAATTCCAATTATGGATCATAAACAAGCTGAATAATATACAAGAATCAATGGACAGACAACACAAGGAAAATGCAAAAAAAATACAGGATTTGGAGGAAAAATTCACTAAAGAAATTGAAATATTGAAGAAAAACCAAACTGAACTCCTAGAAATGAAGAATTCACTCAGAGAGCTACAAAACACTGTGGAAAGTCTCAAAAGCAGGGTAGATCAAACAGAGGAAAGAATCTCAGAAATTGAAGACAACTCCTTCCAACTAAATAAGTCAGTCACAGAGATAGATCAAAAAAGTAAGAGAAATGATCTGAGTCTTCAAGAAATGTGGGATTATGTGAAGAAACCTAACTTGAGAGTTATTGGCATTCCTGAGGGTGAAGAAGATAATAAGCAAGGGTTGGACAAGCTATTTGAAGACAGAATCGAGGAAAATTTTCCAGGCCTTGCCAATACTCTAGACATACATATTCAAGAAGCTCAAAGGACCCCTGGGAGATTCATAGCAAATAGGAAAACACCACTCCACGTAGTCATCAGGCTGACCAAAATATCCACTAAAGAGTCCCTTCTCCGAGCTGTAAGGAGAAAGAAACAGGTAACTTACAAAGGAAAACCCATCAGAATTACGCCAGATTTCTCAGCTGAAACCTTACAAGCAAGAAGAGGTTGGGGCCCCATTTTCACGCTTCTGAAACAGAATAATGCCCAGCCTAGAATCTTGTACCCAGCTAAGCTAAGTTTTCTATACGAAGGAGAAATCAAGACATTCTCAGATAAACAAAGGTTGAGGGAATTCACCAAGACAAGACCAGCCCTGCAAGAAGTACTCAAAAGAGAGTTACACACGGATCAGCACAAGAAAGATCCACGAATGTAAAACTACTCAAGAGCTAAAGATCAAATTCCAGATACCACAATGGCTCAGGAGAGAAAACATCGCAATGAAGTTCTACCCAACAAGCTGAACAAAAAACCGTCTCACTTATCAGTTTTCTCAATAAATGTGAATGGCTTGAATTCCCTGCTCAAGAGACATAGACTGTCCCAATGGATAAAAAAGCACAAGCCAAGTATCTGCTGTCTCCAAGAAACCCACCTAACGAGCAAAGATGCATTTAGACTGAAAGTAAAAGGATGGAAATCGGTATTTCAAGCAAACGGTAACGAAAAGAAAGCTGGTGTGGCAATCTTAATTTCCAATAACTTAGCTTTCAAACCAACAAAAATAATAAAAGACAAAAATGGCTACTACATACTGGTCAAGGGCACAATTCAACAAGAAGCCATGACTATACTCAATATATATGCACCCAACCTAGGTGCACCTAGATTCATAAAGCAAACCCTACTAGATCTGAACCAGATGATAGATAATAATACTGTAATAGCTGGAGACTTTAACACCCCACTGACAGTACAGGACAGATCCTCTAAACAGAAAATAAACAAAGACATAATGGACCTAAATAGAATGCTAGAACAAATGGGCATGGCTGACATCTATAGGACATTCTACCCAAAGTCCACAGAATATACATTCTTCTCATCAGCTCACGGGACATTCTCTAAGATTGACCATGTCCTAGGACATAAATCATGTCTTCAAAAATTCAAAAAAATAGAAATTATACCATGCATCTTCTCAGATCACAGCGGAATAAAAGTAACAATGATCACAAACAGAAACCCTCACTCATACTCAAAGTCATGGAAGCTAAATAACCTTCTCCTGAATAACTATTCTATAAAAGAAGAAATCAAGATGGAAATCAAAAATTTCTTTGAATTAAATGACAATGGAGATACAACTTATCAAAATCTATGGGATGCAGCTAAAGCAGTCCTGAGAGGAAAATTCATATCCATAAATGCCTATATCAAAAAGACAGAAAACATGCAAATAGACAACCTAACGAATAGACTCAAAGAGCTGGAGAAAGAAGAACAGAACGATCCCAAACCCAGCAGAAGGCAAGAAATTACTAAGATCAAATCAGAACTAAATGAAAAGGACAACAAAGAAACTATAAGGGAAATTAATAAAACAAAAAGTTGGTTCTTTGAAAAGATAAACAAAATAGACACACCTCTGGCTAGACTAACCAAGAGCACAAAAGTAAAATCTCTAATAACCTCCATTAGGAACATGAAAGGAGAAATCACAACCGATGCTACAGAGATACAAGATATCATCTATGAATTCTACAAAAATCTTTATGCACACAAACTGGAGAACGTGGAGGAAATGGACAAATTTTTAGAAACACATAGTCTTCCCAGGCTCAACCAGGAAGAAATAGAGTACCTGAACAGACCAATATCAAGAACTGAAATCGAAACAGCAATAAAAAACCTTCCCAAAAAGAAAAGCCCTGGTCCAGATGGGTTCACACCTGAATTTTACCATACATACAAAGAAGAACTGGTGCCCATCCTACATAAACTATTCTCCAATATTGAGAAGGATGGAGTTCTCCCCAACACGTTCTACCAAGCCAATATAACATTAATACCAAAACCTGGAAAGGACACAACAAAAATAGAGAACTACAGACCAATTTCCCTCATGAATATAGATGCAAAAATTTTCAATAAAATACTAGCAAATCGAATCCAAGTACTTATCAAAAAAGTAATCCACCACGACCAAGTGGGCTTCATCCCAGAGATGCAGGG
The DNA here is from genome assembly GCF_041146395.1 of Eulemur rufifrons. Taxonomy (NCBI): domain Eukaryota; kingdom Metazoa; phylum Chordata; class Mammalia; order Primates; family Lemuridae; genus Eulemur; species Eulemur rufifrons. Next base: position 18,384 of record NW_027183307.1, on the reverse strand, counting down.
GTGGTTCAACATACGTAAATCTATCAATGTAATTCACCACATAAATAGAAGCAAAAACAAAAATCATATGATACTCTCATTAGATGCAGAAAAAGCATTTGACAAAATTCAACACCCTTTTATGATAAAAACGCTTAACAAAATAGGCATTGATGGAACCTACCTAAAAATGATACAAGCCATATATGACAAACCCACAGCCAACATCATACTGAATGGGGAAAAACTGAAAGCACTCCCACTTAGAACTGGAACCAGACAGGGCTGCCCATTGTCTCCATTACTTTTCAACATAGTATTGGAAGTCCTTGCGAGAGCTATCAGGCAAGAGAGCAGAATCAAGGGAGTCCAAATAGGGAAGGAAGAGATCAAACTCTCACTTTTTGCTGATGATATGATGTTATATCTGGAAAACCCCCAGGATTCAACCAAGAGACTCCTGGAATTGATTAACGAATACAGCAAAGTCTCAGGCTACAAAATTAATATACACAAATCAGAGGCATTTATATATGCCAATAACAGTCAATCGGAAAACCAAATTAAAGACTCAATACCCTTCAAAATAGCAACAAAGAAAATAAAATATCTAGGTATATATCTAACTAAAGAGGTAAAGGACCTCTATAAGGAAAACTATGAAACACTGAGAAAAGAAATAGCAGAACTTGCAAATAGATGGAAAAATATACCATGCTCGTGGATCGGAAGAATCAACATTGTTAAAATGTCTATACTACCCAAAGTGATCTACAAATTCAATGCAATCCCTATTAAATTACCAACATCATTCTTTACAGACATAGAGAAAATAATTATACACTTTGTATGGAATCAAAGAAGACCCCGTATAGCAAAAGCAATTTTAAGCAATAAAAACAAAATGGGAGGTATTAATTTGCCAGACCTCAAACTATACTACAAGGCCGTGGTTCTTAAAACAGCCTGGTATTGGCACAAGTGCAGGGACACAGACCAGTGGAACACAACAGAAAATCCAAATATAGAACCATCCTCATATAGTCACCTAATTTTTGACAAAGCGGGAAAGAATATACTCTGGGGACAAGAATCCCTATTCAACAAATGGTGCTGGGAGAATTGGTTAGCCACTTGCAGAAGACTGAAACAGGACCCACAGCTTTCACCTCTCACAAAAATCAAATCACGGTGGATAACAGACTTAAACCTTAGGCGTGATACAATCAGAATTCTAGAAGAAAATGTAGGAAAGACTCTTACAGACATTGGCCTAGGCAGAGAATTTATGAAGAAGACCCCCAAGGCAATCACAGCAGCAACAAAAATAAATGAATGGGACATGATTAAACTAAAAAGCTTCTGCACAGCCAAAGAAACAGTCCAGAGAATAAACAGATCACCTACAGAATGGGAAAAAATTTTTGCATACTACACATCAGATAAAGGACTGATAACAAGAATCTATTTAGAACTCAGGAAAATCAGCAAGAAAAAATCAAGCAACCCTATCAAAAAGTGGGCAAAGGACATGAATAGAAATTTTTCAAAAGAAGATATAAAAATGGCTAACAAACATATGAAAAAGTGTTCAACATCTCTAATCATCAGGGAAATGCAAATCAAAACCACAATGAGATATCACTTAACCCCAGTGAGAATGGCCTTTATCAAAAAAACCCAAAACAACACATGTTGGGGTGGGTGTGGAGAGACAGGAACACTAATTCACTGCTGGTGGGACTGCAAACTAGTGCAACCCCTGTGGAAAGCATTATGGAGGTATCTTAAACAGATTCAAGTAGACCTGCCATTTGACCCAGCAATCCCATTATTGGGCATATACCCAAAGGAAAAAAGGTCATTCTGTAACAAAGGCACGTGTACCCAAATGTTTATAGCAGCACAATTCACAATAGCAAAGATGTGGAAACAACCCAAATGCCCATCAATACATGATTGGATTAGTAAACTGTGGTATATGTATACCATGGAATATTACTCAGCTATAAGGAATGATGAAGATACGACATCTCTATGGTTCTCCTGGAGAGAGTTGGAACCCATTATATTAAGTGAAGTATCCCAAGAATGGAACAACAAGCATCACATGTACTCACCAGAAAATTGGTTTCCCTGATCATCACCTAAATACAAATTTGGGAATGACACCAATTGGACATCAGACTGAGGTGGGGGGTGGGGGAGGGGATGGGGTGTATGCCTACACAATGAGTGCATTGCGCACCATTTGGGCAGTGGTAACACTTGAAGGTGCTGACTCGGGAAAGGGGGGGTGGGGAAAAAAATATGAAACTATTGTTTTTAACTTGCACTGTTCACTTAATAATTTATCATGAATATTTCCCATATTATTTCATATTATTGTACAAGAAATAATGTATACATTATGAGGACATACTGTATCTAACAAGATATACTGTTAGACTCTTTGATTCTGTAAAATTAAATAGAAAAAAAAATAAAAAAAAAAAAAGAAAGCAAGAAGTCTGAGAATTAGATTTAGGGTTAGGATTATGGTTAGGGTTAAGGATGAAGTTTAGTGTTAGGGTGAGGGCTTAGGGTTAGGGATCAGGGTTAGGGTTAAAGGTTACTCTTAGGTTTAACGGTTACACTTTGGTTTAGGGTTGAGGTTTACGGTTAGGGTTAAGATGAGGGGTTAGGGTTTGGTACAGGGTTAGGGTTAAGTGTTAGGTTTAGGGTTGAAGATTAGGATTACGTTTAGGATTAAAGGTTAGCGTGAGAGTTAACGCTTAGGGTTAAGGTTAAGAGTTAGGGTTTAGGGTTAGGGTTAGGGTTAGGGTTGGTTTTAGGGTTAGAGTTATGTGCTATGGTTTGTGTTAGAGGTTAGGGTTAGGTTTACTGGTCACGGTTAGGGTTACGTTTAGGGGGTAGCATTAGGGTTAGGGTTAGGGTTAAGGGATAGGATTAGGGTTAAGTGTTGGGCTTAGGGTTAGGGTTTAGTGTTAGGTTTATCATTAAGGATTAGGGTTAGAATCAGGGTTAAATGCTTGGGTGCGGGTAATGGTTAGAGTCAGGGTTAAGGTTCACGGATAGGGTTAGTGTTAAGGGTTACGGGTAGGTTTAGGGTTCAGGGTTAGTGTTAGCATTAGGGCTTAAGGTTAGGATTAGGCGGTAGGTTAGATTTAGGGTTAGATCTAGGCGTTAGGGTAAGGGCTAGCGTTATGGTTAAGAGATAGGGTTAGGTTTAATGCTTAGGATTAGGGTTAGGGTTTGGGGTTAAAGTAAGTGTTAGGGGTTAGGTTTAAGGATCCAAGGTTAGGGTTATTTTTAGCTGTAGTGTTAGGGTTAGGGATAAGGGATCCCATTAGCATTAAGGGTCTTCCTTACTGTAGGGTTAAGAGTTAGGCTTAGAGTTAAAGGTTAAGGTTAGGGTAAGTGTTAAGATTTAGGGTGAGGGTTAACGGTCAGGGTAAAGGTTAAGCGTTAGGGTTACGGATTAGTGATTAGGGTTTTTGGTTAGTGTTAGGGTTAGCGGTTAGGAGTTAGTGTTTTAAGAAGGGGTATGGTTAGAATTAGGATTAGGGTTAGAGTTAGGGTGAGGTATAGGGGTTAGGTTTAGGGGTTAGTTTTAGGGTAAAAGGATAGGATTAGGGTTACGGGTTGGGCTTAGGTTTAGGGTTAAAGTTTATTGCTGGGGTTAGGGATAGGGTTCAGGGTTAGCTTTAGGGGTTCTGGTTAGGGTTAGGTGTTAGGTTAGTGTCAGGGTTAGGTCTAGTCGTGAGGGTAAGGTTTAGGGTTAGCTTTAAGAGCTAGGGTTAGGTTTAATGGTTAGGATTAGGATTAGGGTTAAGGGTTAGGGTAAGGCTTAGGGGTTAGGGTGAAGGGTTAGGGTCAAGGGTTAGGGTTTTTGTTAGGCATAGCGTTGGGGTTAGAAGTAAGGGTTACTGTCAGTGTTAGGTTTGTAGGTAGGGTTACGGTTAGGGTTAGCGGTTTAGAATTAGGATTAGGGATTAGGTGTCACAGTGATGACTAGGCGATAGGGTTAGAATTATGGGATAGGGGTTGTTCTCAGGAAATGGGTTATGCATTAACGTTAGGATAAGAGGTTAAAGATAGGCGCACGGTGAGGTTTACGTGTTAAGGGGAGAAATAGGAACAGGGTTGGGTGTTATGTTCAGAGTTAGGGTTATCTGTTAAAGGTATTGTTTATGCTTAGCGCACGGGCCCTGTCTGCATTAGGCGGGCGGGGGGGAGTTTAGGGGGCTGGGATTGTACCCGGGAACCCACTCTATCATACTCTGGGTATGGGCCCGTGGGTTTCATGCAGGACACAGTGGTAGAGCCTCCTTTCACGCATTGCATGGGAGGATTGCAGGCTTTCTAAACTCTAAGAAAGCAAGAAGTCTGAGAATTAGATTTAGGGTTAGGATTCTGGTTAGGGTTAAGGATGAAGTTTAGTGTTAGGGTGAGGGCTTAGGTTAGGGATTAGGGTTAGGGTTAAAGATTACTCTTAGGTTTAACGGTTACACTTTGGTATAGGGTTGAGGTTTACGGTTAGGGTTAAGATGAGGGGTTAGGGTTTGGTACAGGGTTAGGGTTAAGTGTTAGGTTTAGGGTTGAAGATTAGGATTAGGGTTAGGATTAAAGGTTAGCGTGAGAGTTAACGCTTAGGGTTAAGGTTAAGAGTTAGGGTTAGGGTTAGGGTTAGTTTTAGGGTTAGAGTTATGTGCTATGTTTTGTGTTACAGGTTAGGGTTAGGTTTACTGGTCACGGTTAGGGTTACGTTTAGTGGGTAGCATTAGGGTTAGGGTTAGGGTTAAGGGATAGGATTAGGGTTAAGTGTTGGTCTTAGGGTTAGGGTTTAGTGTTAGGGTTAGCATTAAGGATTAGGGTTAGGGTCAGGGTTAAATGCTTGGGTGCGGGTAATGGTTAGAGTCAGGGTTAAGGTTCACGGATAGGGTTAGTGTTAAGGGTTACAGGTAGGTTTAGGGTTCAGGGTTAGTGTTAGCATTAGGGCTTAAGGTTAGGATTAGGCGGTAGGTTAGATTTAGGGTTAGATCTAGGCGTTAGGGTAAGGGCTAGGGTTAAGAGATAGGGTTAGGTTTAATGCTTAGGATTAGGGTTAGGGTTTGGGGTTAAAGTAAGTGTTAGGGGTTAGGTTTAAGGATCCAAGGTTAGGGTTATTTTTAGCTGTAGTGTTAGGGTTAGGGATAAGGGATCCCATTAGCATTAAGGGTCTTCCTTACTGTAGGGTTAAGGGTTAGGCTTAGAGTTAAAGGTTAAGGTTAGGGTCAGTGTTAAGATTTAGGGTGAGGGTTAACGGTTAGGGTAAAGGTTAAGCGTTAGGGTTAGGGATTAGTGATTAGGGTTTTTGGTTAGTGTTAGGGTTAGCGGTTAGGAGTTAGTGTTTTATGAAGGGGTATGGTTAGAATTAGGATTGGGGTTAGAGTTTGGGTGAGGTATAGGGGTTAGGTTTAGGGGTTAGTTTTAGGGTAAAAGGATAGGATTAGGGTTACGGGTTGGGCTTAGGTTTAGGGTTAAAGTTTACTGCTTGGGTTAGGGATAGGGTTCAGGGTTAGCTTTAGGGGTTCTGGTAAGGGTTAGGTGTTAGGTTAGGGTCAGGGTTAGCTCTAGTCGTTAGGGTAAGGTTTAGGGTTAGCTTTAAGAGCTAGGGTTAGGTTTAATGGTTAGGATTAGGATTAGGGTTAAGGGTTAGGGTAAGGCTTAGGGGTTAGGGTGAAGGGTTAGGGTTTTTGTTAGGCATAGCGTTGGGGTTAGAAGTAAGGGTTACTGTCAGTGTTAGGGTTGTAGGTAGGGTTACGGTTAGGGTTAGCGGTTTATATATTTATTTATTTATTTGATTTTTTTTTGTTGAGACAGAGTCTCACTTTGTTGCCCAGGCTAGAGTGAGTGCCGTCGCGTCAGCTTAGCTCACAGCAACCTCAGACTCCTCGGCTTAAGCGATCCTACTGCCTCAGCCTCCCGAGTAGCTGGGACTACAGGCATGCGCCACTATGACCGGCTAATTTTTTTTTTTTTCTATATAGATTTTTAGTTGTCCATATAATGTCTTTCTATTTTTAGTAGAGACGGGGTCTCGCTCAGGCTGATCTCGAACTCCTGACCTTGAACAATCCACCCGCCTCGGCCTCCCAGAGTGCTAGGATTACAGGCGTGAGCCACCGCGCCCGGCCAGGGTTAGCAGTTTAGAATTAGGATTAGGGATTAGGTGTCACAGTGATGACTAGGAGATAGGGTTAGAATTATGGGATAGGGGTTGTTCTCAGGAAATGGGTTATGCATTAACGTTAGGATAAGAGGTTAAAGTTAGGCGCACGGTGAGGTTTACGTGTTAAGGGGAGAAATAGGAACAGGGTTGGTTGTTATGTTCAGGGTTAGGGTTATCTGTTAAAGGTATTGTTTATGCTTAGCGCACGGGCCCTGTCTGCATTAGGCGGGCGGGGGGAGTTTGGGGGGCTGGGATTGTACCCGGGAACCCACTCTATCATACTCTGGGTATGGGCCTGTGGGTTTCAAGCAGGACACAGCGGTAGAGCCTCCTTTCACGCATGACATGGGAGGATTGAAGGCTTTCTAAACCCTAAGCAAGAAAAAAGTCTGAGAATTAGATTTAGGGTTAGGATTCTGGTTAGGGTTAAGGATGAAGTTTAGTGTTAGGGTGAGGGCTTAGGGTTAGGGATTAGGGTTAGGGTTAAAGGTTACTCTTAGGTTTAACGGTTACACTTTGGTTTAGGGTTGAGGTTTACGGTTAGGGTTAGGATCAGGGGTTAGGATTTGGTACAGGGTTAGGGTTAAGTGTTAGGTTTAGGGTTGAAGATTAGGATCAGGGTTAGGATTAAAGGTTAGCGTGAGAGTTAACGCTTAGGGTTAAGGTTAAGAGTTAGGGTTTAGGGTTAGGGTTAGGGTTAGGGTTAGTTTTAGGGTTAGAGTTATGTGCTATGGTTTGTGTTAGAGGTTAGGGTTAGGTTTACTGGTTACGGTTAAGGTTACGTTTAGGAGGTAGCATTAAGGTTAGGGTTAGGGTTAAGGGATAGGATTAGGGATAAGTGTTGGGCTTAGGGTTAGGGTTTAGTGTTAGGGTTAGCATTAAGGATTAGGGTTAGGGTCAGGGTTAAATGCTTGGGTGCGGGTAATGGTTAGGGTCAGGGTTAAGGTTCACGGATAGGGTTAGTGTTAAGGGTTACGGGTAGGTTTAGGGTTCAGGGTTAGTGTTAGCATTAGGGCTTAAGGTTAGGATTAGGCGGTAGGTTAGATTTAGGGTTAGATCTAGGCGTTAGGGTAAGGGCTAGCGTTAGGGTTAAGCGATAGGGTTAGGTTTAATGCTTAGGATTAGGGTTAGGGTTTGGGGTTAAAGTAAGTGTTAGGGGTTAGGTTTAAGGATCCAAGGTTAGGGTTATTTTTAGCTGTAGTGTTAGGGTTAGGGACAAAGGATCCCATTAGCATTAAGGGTCTTCCTTACTGTAGGGTTAAAGGTTAGGCTTAGAGTTAAAGGTTAAGGTTAGGGTCAGTGTTAAGATTTAGGGTGAGGGTTAACGGTTAGGGTAAAGGTTAAGCGTTAGGGTTAGGGATTAGTGATTAGGGTTTTTGGTTAGTGTTAGGGTTAGCGGTTAGGAGTTAGTGTTTTATGAAGGGGTATGGTTAGAATTAGGATTGGGGTTAGAGTTAGGGTGAGGTATAGGGGTTAGGTTTAGGGGTTAGTTTTAGGGTAAAAGGATAGGATTAGGGTTACGGGTTGGGCTTAGGTTTAGGGTTAAAGTTTACTGCTAGGGTTAGGGATAGCGTTCAGGGTTAGCTTTAGGGGTTCTGGTTAGGGTTAGGTGTTAGGTTAGTGTCAGGGTTAGGTCTAGTCGTGAGGGTAAGGTTTAGGGTTAGCTTTAAGAGCTAGGGTTAGGTTTAATGGTTAGGATTAGGATTCGGGTTAAGGGTTAGGGTAAGGCTTAGGGGTTAGGGTGAAAGGTTAGGGTCAAGGGTTAGGGTTTTTGTTAGGCATAGCGTTGGGGTTAGAAGTAAGGGTTACTGTCAGTGTTAGGGTTGTAGGTAGGGTTACGGTTAGGGTTAGCGGTTTAGAATTAGGGTTAGGGATTAGGTGTCACAGTGATGACTAGGAGATAACGTTAGAATTATGGGATGGGGTTGTTCTCAATAAATGGGTTATGCATTAACGTTAGGATAAGAGGTTAAAGTTAGGCGCACGGTGAGGTTTACGTGTTAAGGGGAGAAATAGGAACAGGGTTGGGTGTTATGTTCAGAGTTAGGGTTATCTGTTAAAGGTATTGTTTATGCTTAGCGCACGGGCCCTGTCTGCATTAGGCGGGCGGGGGAAGTTTAGGGGGCTGGGATTGTACCCGGGAACTCACTCTATCATACTCTGGGTATGGGCCCGTGGGTTTCATGCAGTACACAGTGGTAGAGCCTCCTTTCACGCATGGCATGGGAGGATTGCAGGCTTTCTAAACTCTAAGAAAGCAAGAAGTCTGAGAATTAGATTTAGGGTTAGGATTCTGGTTAGGGTTAAGGATGAAGTTTAGTGTTAGGGTGAGGGCTTAGGTTAGGGATTAGGGTTAGGGTTAAAGATTACTCTTAGGTTTAACGGTTACACTTTGGTATAGGGTTGAGGTTTACGGTTAGGGTTAAGATGAGGGGTTAGGGTTTGGTACAGGGTTAGGGTTAAGTGTTAGGTTTAGGGTTGAAGATTAGGATTAGGGTTAGGATTAAAGGTTAGCGTGAGAGTTAACGCTTAGGGTTAAGGTTAAGAGTTAGGGTTAGGGTTAGGGTTAGTTTTAGGGTTAGAGTTATGTGCTATGTTTTGTGTTACAGGTTAGGGTTAGGTTTACTGGTCACGGTTAGGGTTACGTTTAGTGGGTAGCATTAGGGTTAGGGTTAGGGTTAAGGGATAGGATTAGGGTTAAGTGTTGGTCTTAGGGTTAGGGTTTAGTGTTAGGGTTAGCATTAAGGATTAGGGTTAGGGTCAGGGTTAAATGCTTGGGTGCGGGTAATGGTTAGAGTCAGGGTTAAGGTTCACGGATAGGGTTAGTGTTAAGGGTTACAGGTAGGTTTAGGGTTCAGGGTTAGTGTTAGCATTAGGGCTTAAGGTTAGGATTAGGCGGTAGGTTAGATTTAGGGTTAGATCTAGGCGTTAGGGTAAGGGCTAGCGTTAGGGTTAAGAGATAGGGTTAGGTTTAATGCTTAGGATTAGGGTTAGGGTTTGGGGTTAAAGTAAGTGTTAGGGGTTAGGTTTAAGGATCCAAGGTTAGGGTTATTTTTAGCTGTAGTGTTAGGGTTAGGGATAAGGGATCCCATTAGCATTAAGGGTCTTCCTTACTGTAGGGTTAAGGGTTAGGCTTAGAGTTAAAGGTTAAGGTTAGGGTCAGTGTTAAGATTTAGGGTGAGGGTTAACGGTTAGGGTAAAGGTTAAGCGTTAGGGTTAGGGATTAGTGATTAGGGTTTTTGGTTAGTGTTAGGGTTAGCGGTTAGGAGTTAGTGTTTTATGAAGGTGTATGGTTAGAATTAGGATTGGGGTTAGAGTTAGGGTGAGGTATAGGGGTTAGGTTTAGGGGTTAGTTTTAGGGTAAAAGGATAGGATTAGTGTTACGGGTTGGGCTTAGGTTTAGGGTTAAAGTTTACTGCTTGGGTTAGGGATAGGGTTCAGGGTTAGCTTTAGGGGTTCTGGTTAGGGTTAGGTGTTAGGTTAGTGTCAGGGTTAGCTCTAGTCGTTAGGGTAAGGTTTAGGGTTAGCTTTAAGAGCTAGGGTTAGGTTTAATGGTTAGGATTAGGATTAGGGTTAAGGGTTAGGGTAAGGCTTAGGGGTTAGGGTGAAGGGTTAGGGTTTTTGTTAGGCATAGCGTTGGGGTTAGAAGTAAGGGTTACTGTCAGTGTTAGGGTTGTAGGTAGGGTTACGGTTAGGGTTAGCGGTTTATATATTTATTTATTTATTTGATTTTTTTTTTGTTGAGACAGAGTCTCACTTTGTTGCCCAGGCTAGAGTGAGTGCCGTCGCGTCAGCTTAGCTCACAGCAACCTCAGACTCCTCGGCTTAAGCGATCCTACTGCCTCAGCCTCCCGAGTAGCTGGGACTACAGGCATGCGCCACCATGACCGGCTAATTTTTTTTTTTCTATATAGATTTTTAGTTGTCCATATAATGTCTTTCTATTTTTAGTAGAGACGGGGTCTCGCTCAGGCTGATCTCGAACTCCTGACCTTGAGCAATCCACCCGCCTCGGCCTCCCAGAGTGCTAGGATTACAGGCGTGAGCCACCGCGCCCGGCCAGGGTTAGCGGTTTAGAATTAGGATTAGGGATTAGGTGTCACAGTGATGACTAGGAGATAGGGTTAGAATTATGGGATAGGGGTTGTTCTCAGGAAATGGGTTATGCATTAACGTTAGGATAAGAGGTTAAAGTTAGGCGCACGGTGAGGTTTACATGTTAAGGGGAGAAATAGGAACAGGGTTGGGTGTTATGTTCAGGGTTAGGGTTATCTGTTAAAGGTATTGTTTATGCTTAGCGCACGGGCCCTGTCTGCATTAGGCGGGCGGGGGGAGTTTGGGGGGCTGGGATTGTACCCGGGAACCCACTCTATCATACTCTGGGTATGGGCCTGTGGGTTTCAAGCAGGACACAGCGGTAGAGCCTCCTTTCACGCATGACATGGGAGGATTGAAGGCTTACTAAACCCTAAGCAAGAAAGAAGTCTGAGAATTAGATTTAGGGTTAGGATTCTGGTTAGGGTTAAGGATGAAGTTTAGTGTTAGGGTGAGGGCTTAGGGTTAGGGATTAGGGTTATGGTTAAAGGTTACTCTTAGGTTTAACGGTTACACTTTGGTTTAGGGTTGAGGTTTACGGTTAGGGTTAGGATCAGGGGTTAGGATTTGGTACAGGGTTAGGGTTAAGTGTTAGGTTTAGGGTTGAAGATTAGGATCAGGGTTAGGATTAAAGGTTAGCGTGAGAGTTAACGCTTAGGGTTAAGGTTAAGAGTTAGGGTTTAGGGTTAGGGTTAGGGTTAGGGTTGGTTTTAGGGTTAGAGTTATGTGCTATGGTTTGTGTTAGAGGTTAGGGTTAGGTTTACTGGTTACGGTTAAGGTTACGTTTAGGAGTTAACATTAAGGTTAGGGTTAGGGTTAAGGGATAGGATTAGGGATAAGTGTTGGGCTTAGGGTTAGGGTTTAGTGTTAGGGTTAGCATTAAGGATTAGGGTTAGGGTCAGGGTTAAATGCTTGGGTGCGGGTAATGGTTAGGGTCAGGGTTAAGGTTCACGGATAGGGTTAGTGTTAAGGGTTACGGGTAGGTTTAGGGTTCAGGGTTAGTGTTAGCATTAGGGCTTAAGGTTAGGATTAGGCGGTAGGTTAGATTTAGGGTTAGATCTAGGCGTTAGGGTAAGGGCTAGCGTTAGGGTTAAGCGATAGGGTTAGGTTTAATGCTTAGGATTAGGGTTAGGGTTTGGGGTTAAAGTAAGTGTTAGGGGTTAGGTTTAAGGATCCAAGGTTAGGGTTATTTTTAGCTGTAGTGTTAGGGTTAGGGATAAAGGATCCCATTAGCATTAAGGGTCTTCCTTACTGTAGGGTTAAGGGTTAGGCTTAGAGTTAAAGGTTAAGGTTAGGGTCAGTGTTAAGATTTAGGGTGAGGGTTAACGGTTAGGGTAAAGGTTAAGCGTTAGGGTTAGGGATTAGTGATTAGGGTTTTTGGTTAGTGTTAGGGTTAGCGGTTAGGAGTTAGTGTTTTATGAAGGGGTATGGTTAGAATTAGGATTGGGGTTAGAGTTAGGGTGAGGTATAGGGGTTAGGTTTAGGGGTTAGTTTTAGGGTAAAAGGATAGGATTAGGGTTACGGGTTGGGCTTAGGTTTAGGGTTAAAGTTTACTGCTAGGGTTAGGGATAGCGTTCAGGGTTAGCTTTAGGGGTTCTGGTTAGGGTTAGGTGTTAGGTTAGTGTCAGGGTTAGGTCTAGTCGTGAGGGTAAGGTTTAGGGTTAGCTTTAAGAGCTAGGGTTAGGTTTAATGGTTAGGATTAGGATTCGGGTTAAGGGTTAGGGTAAGGCTTAGGGGTTAGGGTGAAAGGTTAGGGTCAAGGGTTAGGGTTTTTGTTAGGCATAGCGTTGGGGTTAGAAGTAAGGGTTACTGTCAGTGTTAGGGTTGTAGGTAGGGTTACGGTTAGGGTTAGCGGTTTAGAATTAGGGTTAGGGATTAGGTGTCACAGTGATGACTAGGAGATAACGTTAGAATTATGGGATGGGGTTGTTCTCAATAAATGGGTTATGCATTAACGTTAGGATAAGAGGTTAAAGTTAGGCGCACGGTGAGGTTTACGTGTTAAGGGGAGAAATAGGAACAGGGTTGGGTGTTATGTTCAGAGTTAGGGTTATCTGTTAAAGGTATTGTTTATGCTTAGCGCACGGGCCCTGTCTGCATTAGGCGGGCGGGGGGAGTTTAGGGGGCTGGGATTGTACCCGGGAACCCACTCTATCATACTCTGGGTATGGGCCCGTGGGTTTCATGCAGGATACAGTGGTAGAGCCTCCTTTCACGCATGGCATGGGAGGATTGCAGGCTTTCTAAACTCTAAGAAAGCAAGAAGTCTGAGAATTAGATTTAGGGTTAGGATTCTGGTTAGGGTTAAGGATGAAGTTTAGTGTTAGGGTGAGGGCTTAGGTTAGGGATTAGGGTTAGGGTTAAAGATTACTCTTAGGTTTAACGGTTACACTTTGGTATAGGGTTGAGGTTTACGGTTAGGGTTAAGATGAGGGGTTAGGGTTTGGTACAGGGTTAGGGTTAAGTGTTAGGTTTAGGGTTGAAGATTAGGATTAGGGTTAGGATTAAAGGTTAGCGTGAGAGTTAACGCTTAGGGTTAAGGTTAAGAGTTAGGGTTAGGGTTAGGGTTAGTTTTAGGGTTAGAGTTATGTGCTATGTTTTGTGTTACAGGTTAGGGTTAGGTTTACTGGTCACGGTTAGGGTTACGTTTAGTGGGTAGCATTAGGGTTAGGGTTAGGGTTAGGGGATAGGATTAGGGTTAAGTGTTGGTCTTAGGGTTAGGGTTTAGTGTTAGGGTTAGCATTAAGGATTAGGGTTAGGGTCGTGGTTAAATGCTTGGGTGCGGGTAATGGTTAGAGTCAGGGTTAAGGTTCAGGGATAGGGTTAGTGTTAAGGGTTACAGGTAGGTTTAGGGTTCAGGGTTAGTGTTAGCATTAAGGCTTAAGGTTAGGATTAGGCGGTAGGTTAGATTTAGGGTTAGATCTAGGCGTTAGGGTAAGGGCTAGCGTTAGGGTTAAGAGATAGGGTTAGGTTTAATGCTTAGGATTAGGGTTAGGGTTTGGGGTTAAAGTAAGTGTTAGGGGTTAGGTTTAAGGATCCAAGGTTAGGGTTATTTTTAGCTGTAGTGTTAGGGTTAGGGATAAGGGATCCCATTAGCATTAAGGGTCTTCCTTACTGTAGGGTTAAGGGTTAGGCTTAGAGTTAAAGGTTAAGGTTAGGGTCAGTGTTAAGATTTAGGGTGAGGGTTAACGGTTAGGGTAAAGGTTAAGCGTTAGGGTTAGGGATTAGTGATTAGGGTTTTTGGTTAGTGTTAGGGTTAGCGGTTAGGAGTTAGTGTTTTATGAAGGTGTATGGTTAGAATTAGGATTGGGGTTAGAGTTAGGGTGAGGTATAGGGGTTAGGTTTAGGGGTTAGTTTTAGGGTATAAGGATAGGATTAGTGTTACGGGTTGGGCTTAGGTTTAGGGTTAAAGTTTACTGCTTGGGTTAGGGATAGGGTTCAGGGTTAGCTTTAGGGGTTCTGGTTAGGGTTAGGTGTTAGGTTAGTGTCAGGGTTAGCTCTAGTCGTTAGGGTAAGGTTTAGGGTTAGCTTTAAGAGCTAGGGTTAGGTTTAATGGTTAGGATTAGGATTAGGGTTAAGGGTTAGGTTAAGGCTTAGGGGTTAGGGTGAAGGGTTAGGGTTTTTGTTAGGCATAGCGTTGGGGTTAGAAGTAAGGGTTACTGTCAGTGTTAGGGTTGTAGGTAGGGTTACGGTTAGGGTTAGCGGTTTATATATTTATTTATTTATTTGATTTTTTTTTTGTTGAGACAGAGTCTCACTTTGTTGCCCAGGCTAGAGTGAGTGCCGTCGCGTCAGCTTAGCTCACAGCAACCTCAGACTCCTCGGCTTAAGCGATCCTACTGCCTCAGCCTCCCGAGTAGCTGGGACTACAGGCATGCGCCACCATAACCGGCTAATTTTTTTTTTTTCTATATAGATTTTTAGTTGTCCATATAATGTCTTTCTATTTTTAGTAGAGACGGGGTCTCGCTCAGGCTGATCTCGAACTCCTGACCTTGAGCAATCCACCCACCTCGGCCTCCCAGAGTGCTAGGATTACAGGCGTGAGCCACCGCGCCCGGCCAGGGTTAGCGGTTTAGAATTAGGATTAGGGATTAGGTGTCACAGTGATGACTAGGAGATAGGGTTAGAATTATGGGATAGGGGTTGTTCTCAGGAAATGGGTTATGCATTAACGTTAGGATAAGAGGTTAAAGTTAGGCGCACGGTGAGGTTTACATGTTAAGGGGAGAAATAGGAACAGGGTTGGGTGTTATGTTCAGGGTTAGGGTTATCTGTTAAAGGTATTGTTTATGCTTAGCGCACGGGCCCTGTCTGCATTAGGCGGGCGGGGGGAGTTTGGGGGGCTGGGATTGTACCCGGGAACCCACTCTATCATACTCTGGGTATGGGCCTGTGGGTTTCAAGCAGGACACAGCGGTAGAGCCTCCTTTCACGCATGACATGGGAGGATTGAAGGCTTACTAAACCCTAAGCAAGAAAGAAGTCTGAGAATTAGATTTAGGGTTAGGATTCTGGTTAGGGTTAAGGATGAAGTTTAGTGTTAGGGTGAGGGCTTAGGGTTAGGGATTAGGGTTATGGTTAAAGGTTACTCTTAGGTTTAACGGTTACACTTTGGTTTAGGGTTGAGGTTTACGGTTAGGGTTAGGATCAGGGGTTAGGATTTGGTACAGGGTTAGGGTTAAGTGTTAGGTTTAGGGTTGAAGATTAGGATCAGGGTTAGGATTAAAGGTTAGCGTGAGAGTTAACGCTTAGGGTTAAGGTTAAGAGTTAGGGTTTAGGGTTAGGGTTAGGGTTAGGGTTGGTTTTAGGGTTAGAGTTATGTGCTATGGTTTGTGTTAGAGGTTAGGGTTAGGTTTACTGGTTACGGTTAAGGTTACGTTTAGGAGTTAACATTAAGGTTAGGGTTAGGGTTAAGGGATAGGATTAGGGATAAGTGTTGGGCTTAGGGTTAGGGTTTAGTGTTAGGGTTAGCATTATGGATTAGGGTTAGGGTCAGGGTTAAATGCTTGGGTGCGGGTAATGGTTAGGGTCAGGGTTAAGGTTCACGGATAGGGTTAGTGTTAAGGGTTACGGGTAGGTTTAGGGTTCAGGGTTAGTGTTAGCATTAGGGCTTAAGGTTAGGATTAGGCGGTAGGTTAGATTTAGGGTTAGATCTAGGCGTTAGGGTAAGGGCTAGCGTTAGGGTTAAGCGATAGGGTTAGGTTTAATGCTTAGGATTATGGTTAGGGTTTGGGGTTAAAGTAAGTGTTAGGGGTTAGGTTTAAGGATCCAAGGTTAGGGTTATTTTTAGCTGTAGTGTTAGGGTTAGGGACAAAGGATCCCATTAGCATTAAGGGTCTTCCTTACTGTAGGGTTAAGGGTTAGGCTTAGAGTTAAAGGTTAAGGTTAGGGTCAGTGTTAAGATTTAGGGTGAGGGTTAACGGTTAGGGTAAAGGTTAAGCGTTAGGGTTAGGGATTAGTGATTAGGGTTTTTGGTTAGTGTTAGGGTTAGCGGTTAGGAGTTAGTGTTTTATGAAGGGGTATGGTTAGAATTAGGATTGGGGTTAGAGTTAGGGTGAGGTATAGGGGTTAGGTTTAGGGGTTAGTTTTAGTGTAAAAGGAAAGGATTAGGGTTACGGGTTAGGCTTAGGTTTAGGGTTAAAGTTTACTGCTAGGGTTAGGGATAGGGTTCAGGGTTAGCTTCAGGGGTTCTGGTTAGGGTTAGGTGTTAGGTTAGTGTCAGGGTTAGGTTTGGTCGTGAGGGTAAGGTTTAGGGTTAGCTTTAAGAGCTAGGGTTAGGTTTAATGGTTAGGATTAGGATTAGGGTTAAGGGTTAGGGTAAGGCTTAGGGGTTAGGGTGAAGGGTTAGGGTCAAGGGTTAGGGTTTTTGTTAGGCATAGCGTTGGGGTTAGAAGTAAGGGTTACTGTCAGTGTTAGGGTTGTAGGTAGGGTTACGGTTAGGGTTAGCGGTTTAGAATTAGGGTTAGGGATTAGGTGTCACAGTGATGACTAGGAGATAGGGTTAGAATTATGGGATAGGGGTTGTTCTCAGGAAATGGGTTATGCATTAACGTTAGGATAAGAGGTTAAAGTTAGGCGCACGGTGAGGTTTACGTGTTAAGGGGAGAAATAGGAACAGGGTTGGGTGTTATGTTCAGGGTTAGGATTATCTGTTAAAGGTATTGTTTATGCTTAGCGCACTGGCCCTGTCTGCATTAGGCGGGCGGGGGGAGTTTAGGGGGCTGGGATTGTACCCGGGAACCCACTCTATCATACTCTGGGTATGGGCCCGTGGGTTTCATGCAGTACACAGTGGTAGAGCCTCCTTTCACGCATGGCATGGGAGGATTGCAGGCTTTCTAACCTCTAAGAAAGCAAGAAGTCTGAGAATTAGATTTAGGGTTAGGATTCTGGTTAGGGTTAAGGATGAAGTTTAGTGTTAGGGTGAGGGCTTAGGGTTAGGGATTAGGGTTAGGGTTAAGGTTACTCTTAGGTTTAACGGTTACACTTTGGTTTAGCGTTGAGGTTTACGGTTAGGGTTAAGATGAGGGGTTAGGCTTTGGTTCAGGGGTAGGGTTAAGTGTTAGGTTTAGGGTTGAAGATTAGGATTAGGTTTAGGATTAAAGGTTATCATGAGAGTTAACGCTTAGGGTTAAGGTTAAGAGTTAAGGTTTAGGGTTAGGGTTAGGGTTAGGGTTGGTTTTAGGGTTAGAGTTATGTGCTATGGTTTGTGTTAGAGGTTAGGGTTAGGTTTACTGGTCACGGTTAGGGTTACGTTTAGGGGGTAGCATCAGGGTTAGGGTTAGGTTTAAGGGATAGGATTAGGGTTAAGTGTTGTGCTTAGGGTTAGCGTTTAGTGTTAGGTTTATCATTAAGGAATAGGATTAGAATCAGGGTTAAATGATGGGTGCGGGTAATGGTTAGGGTCAGGGTTAAGGTTCATGGATAGGGTTAGTGTTAAGGGTTACGGGTAGGTTTAGGGTTCAGGGTTAGTGTTAGCATTAGGGCTTAAGGTTAGGATTAGGCGGTAGGTTAGATTTAGGGTTAGATCTAGGCGTTAGGGTAAGGGCTAGCGTTAGGGTTAAGAGATAGGGTTAGGTTGAATGCTTAGGATTAGTGTTAGGGTTTGGGGTTAAAGTAAGTGTTAGGGGTTAGGTTTAAGGATCCAAGGTTAGGGTTATTTTTAGCTGTAGTGTTAGGGTTAGGGATAAGGGATCCCATTAGCATTAAGGGTCTTCCTTACTGTAGGGTTAAGGGTTAGGCTTAGAGTTAAAGGTTAAGGTTAGGGTCAGTGTTAAGATTTAGGGTGAGGGTTAACGGTTAGGGTAAAGGTTAAGCGTTAGGGTTAGGGATTAGTGATTAGGGTTTTTGGTTAGTGTTAGGGTTAGCGGTTAGGAGTTAGTGTTTTATGAAGGGGTATGGTTAGAATTAGGATTGGGGTTAGAGTTAGGGTGAGGTATAGGGGTTAGGTTTAGGGGTTAGTTTTAGGGTAAAAGGATAGGATTAGTGTTACGGGTTGGGCTTAGGTTTAGGGTTAAAGTTTACTGCTTGGGTTAGGGATAGGGTTCAGGGTTAGCTTTAGGGGTTCTGGTTAGGGTTAGGTGTTAGGTTAGTGTCAGGGTTAGCTCTAGTCGTTAGGGTAAGGTTTAGGGTTAGCTTTAAGAGCTAGGGTTAGGTTTAATGGTTAGGATTAGGATTAGGGTTAAGGGTTAGGTTAAGGCTTAGGGGTTAGGGTGAAGGGTTAGGGTTTTTGTTAGGCATAGCGTTGGGGTTAGAAGTAAGGGTTATTGTCAGTGTTAGGGTTGTAGGTAGGGTTACGGTTAGGGTTAGCGGTTTATATATTTATTTATTTATTTGATTTTTTTTTTGTTGAGACAGAGTCTCACTTTGTTGCCCAGGCTAGAGTGAGTGCCGTCGCGTCAGCTTAGCTCACAGCAACCTCAGACTCCTCGGCTTAAGCGATCCTACTGCCTCAGCCTCCCGAGTAGCTGGGACTACAGGCATGCGCCACCATGACCGGCTAATTTTTTTTTTTCTATATAGATTTTTAGTTGTCCATATAATGTCTTTCTATTTTTAGTAGAGACGGGGTCTCGCTCAGGCTGATCTCGAAC
>NW_027183306.1:7500-10000 GCF_041146395.1 Eulemur rufifrons | reverse complement strand
ATTAGGGTTAGGGTCAGGGTTAAATGCTTGGGTGCGTGTAACGGTTAGCGTCAGGGTTAAGGTTCACGGATAGGGTTAGTGTTAAGGGTTACGGGTAGGTTTAGGGTTCAGGGTTAGAGTTAGCATTAGGGCTTAAGGTTAGGATTAGGCGGTAGGTTCGATTTAGGGTTAGATCTAGGCGTAAGGGTAAGGGCTAGCGTTAGGGTTCAGATATAGGGTTAGGTTTAATGCTTAGGATTAGGGTTAGGGTTTGGGGTTAAAGTAAGTGTTAGGGGTTAGGTTTAAGGATCCAAGGTTAGGGTTATTTTTAGCTGTAGTGTTAGGGTTAGGAATAAGGGATCCCATTAGCATTAAGGGTCTTCCTTACTGTAGGCTTAAGGGTTAGGCTTAGAGTTAAAGGTTAAAGTTAGGGTCAGTGTTAAGATTTAGGGTGAGGGTTAACGGTTAGGGTAAATGTTAAGCGTTAGGGTTAGGGATTAGTGATTAGGGTTTTTGGTTAGTGTTAGGTTAGCGGTTAGTGTTTTATGAAGGGGTATGGTTAGAATTAGGAATGGGGTTAGAGTTAGGGTGAGGTATAGGGGTTAGGTTTAGGGGTTAGTTTTAGGGTAAAAGGATAGGATTAGGGTTACGGGTTGGGCTTAGGTTTAGGGTTAAAGTTTACTGCTAGGGTTAGGGATAGGATTCAGGGTTAGCTTTAGGGGTTCTGGTGATGTTTAAGTGTTAGGTTAGTGTCAGGGTTAGGTCTAGTCGTGAGGGTAAGGTTTAGGGTTAGCTTTAAGAGCTAGGGTTAGGTTTAATGGTTAGTATTACGATTAGGGTTAAGGGTTAGGGTAAGTCTTAGGGGTAAGGGTGAAGGGTTAGGGTCAAGGGTTAGGGTTTTTGTTAGGCATAGCGTTGGGGTTAGAAGTAAGTGTTACTGTCAGTGTCAGGGTTGTAGGTAGGGTTACGGTTAGGGTTAGCGGTTTGGAATTAGGGTTAGGGATTAGGTGTCACAGTGATGACTAGGAGATAGGGTTAGAATTATGGGATAGGGGTTGTTCTCAGGAAATGGGTTATGCATTAACGTTAGGATAAGAGGTTAAAGTTAGGCGCACGGTGAAGTTTACGTGATAAAGGGAGAAATAGGAACAGGGTTGGGTGTTATGTTCAGGGTTAGGGTTATCTGTTAAAGGTATTGTTTATGCTTAGCGCACGGGCCCTGTCTGCATTAGGCGGGCAGGGGGGAGTTTTGGGGGCTAGGATTGTACCCGGGAAGCCACTCTATCATACTCTGGGTAAGGGTCCGTGGGTTTCAT
This sequence comes from Eulemur rufifrons, assembly GCF_041146395.1. Classification (NCBI taxonomy): domain Eukaryota; kingdom Metazoa; phylum Chordata; class Mammalia; order Primates; family Lemuridae; genus Eulemur; species Eulemur rufifrons. The sequence continues at coordinate 8,705 of NW_027183306.1, read as the reverse complement.
ACAGGACACAGTGGTAGAGCCTCCTTTCACGCATGGCATGGGAGGATTGCAGGCTTTCTAAACTCTAAGATAGCAAGAAGTCTGAGAATTAGATTTAGGGTTAGGATTATGGTTAGGGTTAAGGATGAAGTTTAGTGTTAGGGTGAGGGCTTAGGGTTAGGGATTAGGGTTAGGGTTAAAGGTTACTCTTAGGTTTAACGGTTACACTTTGGTTTAGGGTTGAGGTTTACGGTTAGGGTTAAGATGAGGGGTTAGGGTTTGGTACAGGGTTAGGGTTAAGTGTAAGGTTTAGGGTTGAAGATTAGGATTAGGGTTAGGATTATAGGATAGCGTGAGAGTTATCGCTTAGGGTTAAGGTTAAGGGTTAGGGTTTAGTGTTAGGTTCAGGGTTAGGGTTAGTTTTAGGGTTAGAGTTATGTGCTATGGTTTGTGTTACAGGTTAGGGTTAGGTTTACTGTTCACGGTTAGGGTTACGTTTATGGGTTAGCATTAGGGTTAGGGTTAGGGTTAGGGTTAAGGGATAGGATTACGGTTAAGTGTTGGGCTTAGGGTTAGGGTTTAGTGTTAGGGTTATTTAAGGACTAGGGGTAGGGTCAGGGTTAATTGCCTGTGTGCGGGTAATGGTTAGGGTCAGGGTTAAGGTTCACGGATAGGGTTAGTGTTAAGGGTTAAGGGTAGGTTTAGGGTTCAGGGTTAGAGTTAGCATTAGGGCTTAAGGTTAGGATTAGGCGGTAGGTTCGATTTAGGGTTAGATCTAGGCGTTCGGGTAAGGGCTAGCGTTAGGGTTAAGAGATAGGGTTAGGTTTAATGCTTAGCATTAGGGTTAGGGTTTGGGGTTAAAGTAAGTGTTAGGGGTTAGGTTTAAGGATGAAAGGTTACTGTTATTTCTAGCTGTAGTGTTAGGGTTACGGAAAAGGGATCCCATTAGCATTAAGGGTCTTCCTTACTGTAGGGTTAAGGGTTAGGCTTAGAGTTAAAGGTTCAGCTTAGGGTCAGTGTTAAGATTTAGGGTGAGGGTTAACGGTTAGGGTAAAGGTTAAGCGTTAGGGTTAGGGATTAGTGATTAGGGTTTTTGGTTAGTGATAGGGTTAGCGGTTAGGAGTTAGTGTTTTATGAAGGGGTATGGTTAGAATTAGGATTGGGGTTAGAGATAGGGTGAGGTATAGAGGTTAGGTTTACGGGTTAGTTTTAGGGTAAAAGGATAG
>NW_027183305.1:0-27311 GCF_041146395.1 Eulemur rufifrons | reverse complement strand
ACATAGTGTGACCCATGAGGAGATGCACTACATTCCAAAAGAACTACTTGATTTTTCTAATTCATTTAAGTAGAAATATAAGCGACAATGAATATTAAGGATGCAGGATTGGCCGGGCGCGGTGGCTCACGCCTGTAATCCTAGCTCTCTGGGAGGCCGAGGTGGGCGGATCGTTTGAGCTCAGGAGTTCGAGACCAGCCTGAGCAAGAGCGAGACCCCATCTCTACTAAAAAGAGAAAAGAAATTATATGGACAGCTAAAAATATATATAGAAAAAATTAGCCGGGCATGGTGGTGCATGCCTGTAGTCCCAGCTACTCGGGAGGCTGAGACAGGAGGATTGCTTGAGCCCAGGAGTTTGAGGTTGCTGTGAGCTAGGCTGACGCCACGGCACTCACTCTAGCCTGGGCAACAGAGTGAGACTCTGTCTCAAAAAAAAAAAAAAAGGATGCAGGATAATTGTGGAAGGAATATTAATTTGGATCATGACAATAATAATTAAGGGTAAACAATGATATGTTCTGTATATACGAGTCAGCTTTTCTCCCCAGCCACCTCTGTCATCAACCAATGGACTCATGAACAAAGTGGCTATGGTAGCAGGGATAAAGGTTATTCATGTGTAGCAGTGGAAGGAAGCTTAGCATGACTAGCTTCATTTTTCTTCTGACTCCCAATAGTAACATCCCTTAGGTTAAAAACTTCTGCTTAGCTTTGCATGAAGGCCAGCTAATCATAGGAAGAATTTAGTTTGTACTTCAACTCTAGAAGGAAAATTATAACTGTCCCTTTCCCAAAACTAACTCCTGGAGAGATAAGGAAAGTATGCACACAAGTAATAACGGTATGTTAAATATTGATAGGAACATTGTGACCTGACCTGTATCATCCAAAGTTAACTGACCAAGAAACAAAGAAGTTCCACAACTTCCTCAGACCGTCATCATGTCCAGATGTCTGCAGTTTTCAGTCACCTTTTGCAACCTTCCTCCTCTTCCCCATTCCCTGAACATGAAAAGGAGCCTAAAGTTCATACTAACTTAAGATGGTTTTTTGGACATTAGTCAACCATCTTCTCAGTTTGCTGGCTTCCTGAATAAAAGTTGCTTTCCTTTCCACAACACCTTATCTCTTGATGTATTGACTGTGATGCAGCAAGTGGTATGAGCTTGGACTTGGTTACACATGGGTTCAGCAACATGGACTTCCACTCATTAAGGACAACCTGGCTATGGTCAGTACTGGATGCCCAATCTACCAGCAGCAGAGACTAACACTGAGCTACTGATATGGCACCATTCCCTGTGGTGATCGCCCAGCTACCTGGTGGCAGGTTAATTACATTGGACCATTTCCATCATGGAAAGGGCAGCATTTTGTTTTTACTGAAACAGATACTTCAGCTCTCACCAAAACATAACAATTGGCATTACAAGCAGGAGGATCTAGACAATGGCCACAACCATGTGAGAGTATTTCTTCTCTTGTTTTTGGCTTGCTAATTGGCTTTTCTGGCTTCTGACTAGGATATATTTGAACTGCCTTCTGGTGAATGTGTGATTTGAACTGTGATGGTTTGTGTTGCATTTGCCAAATGCTATCAAATCTCTGCTATAGATTTAACTGACCTAAGTGAGAAGTTTCAATAATTTGTGTTTAAGGACGGGAATACAGGATTGGGGCTCTCCCTAAAAATATCTCTGGGTGTGTATCTTGGCCTGGACTACAATAAGCAGGAATTGACATGAGACTCAGGGAAATAATTCTTATTCTGTGACTGTTACCTGTATGTCTCAACCAGATGTTGACCTTGTTCTGTAGAGTCATCAGGAGAAATATGATATCCTATGTAATATGGAGACCCATCAGGTGATGACTTATGTCAGGAAGAGCAATAATCATATGGAATCCTGAGGTCCATAATTCTAAAAGCAAATGCCTTTCTAGGACCCTGAGAAATACCTTTGCTACTGCTGCTACTACTACTGCTGCTGCTTATGCCTCTGTTGTCAGTAAAGATCTTGATCCTCAGAATTATAAACAAAGACATCCATAATACCTTATGACACAGCCACATGATTAATACAAACCAGACTTAAGATCAGAGTTCTCAAATCCAGTAAAGCAATAATCACCATGGGGGAGATCCATAACCTTGACAATACTGGTTTGGCACTCTATGGAGGTAGAAACATTATATATATGATTATATATTTATATATATATTTATTTGTATATCTATGTTCTTATATATATGAACAAGGTAGAGAGAATCCTTCATATCCTATAACTGTGCATGGGTACACACACACACATAGAATACCTTGATATAGAGGGGAGAACTGAAAAATAATTAATGCACAAAAAGATGAAAAAAGGAACTAGGGCAAGATGTCATATTAAAAGCAGCTGACACGCACCAGTCTCAAGGAGAGGATCAAAAGTTGCAAGTAGATGCTCACCTATGGAAAGGTCTTGTTGGAGAAAGCATTGTGTATCATTTGAGAAGTGATAGGAGGTACTGAAAGTGAAGGAGAAGGTGATAGGGTGGAGCACTCAGGAAGATCAGAAGGTACCTGGGGGAGGCATCCACACATGGGAAAGGACAGGAGGAAGATGCTTCATTTGGAAGAACTAAAGAGCCTGAATAGGCAAATCAATCTTAAGCAAAAATAACAAATATGGAGGCATCACATTACCTGACTTCAAACTAAACTACAAGGCCATAGTAACCAAAATAGCATGGTATTGGCATAAAAATAGAGACATAGACCAATGGAACAGAACAGAGAACCCAGATATAAAACCATCCACATATAGTCAACTGATCTTCAACAAAGCAGACAACAATATACACTGGGGGAAAAAAAGCCCTATTCAATAAATGATGCTGGGAAAATTGGATAGCCACATGCAGAAGAATGAACCAGGATCCATATCTCTCACCACTCACAAAAATTAATTCAAGATGGATAAAACATTGAAAAGTAAGGCATGAAACCATAACAACACTAGAAGAAAATATTGGAAATTCTGTTTTAGATATTGGTCTAGGGAAAGGATTTATGAAGACCCCAATGGCAATAATGGCAACAACAAAAATAAATAATGGGACATGACTAAACTAAAAAGCTTCTGCACAGCTAAGGAAATAACCAACGGAGCAAATAGATAACCACAGAATAGGAGAAAATATTTGTAAGTTATACATCTAATAAAAGGCTAATAACCAGAATCTGCAAAGAACTGAAGCAAATCAGCAAGGAGAAAAAAAATAACTCCATTAAAAAAAGGGCAAAAAACAAGAACAGAAGCTTTTCAAAAGAAGATAGACAAATGGCCAATGAACATATGAAAAAATGGTCAACATCACCACTCATGAGGGAAATGCAAATTAAAACCACAATGAGATATCACCTTACCCCAGTTAGAACGGCTTTTATTAAAAAGTCCAAAAACAATAGATGTTGTGGTTGCAGAGAGAAAGGAATGCTTATACACTGTTGGTGGGACTGCAAAGTAGTACAACCTCTATGGAAAACACTATGGAGACTCCTCAAAGAACTAACAGTGAGCACACCATTTGAGCCAGCAATCCCACTACTGGGTATTTACTCAAAGAAAAAAAACCTCATTTTATCAAAAAGACAACTGCATATGAATGTTCATTGCAGCACAATTCACAATTGCAATGATGTGGGATCAAAACAAGTGCCCATCAATTCATGAATGGATTAGTAAAATGTGGTATATGTATACTGTAGAATACTATATAGCCATTAAGAAGGATGAATTAAGGCCTTTTGCAACAATTTGGATGGAATTGGAGACCATTCTCCTAAGTGAAGTATCTAAAGAATGGAAAAACAAACACCACATGCATTAACTATTAAATTGGAACTAACTGATGAGCACACATGTGCACAGAGGTAAAAAAAAAAAAAACTCAGGGGAAATCCAATTGGGGGAGGAGGATGAGGGGGTGTATAGAAGCCTATCTAACAGGTACAATGAGCACTATCTGGGTGATAGGCACACTTACCTCCCTGACTCAAGCATAACAAAATTAACACATGTAACCTAAAATATGTGTACACCTGTAATATTTTGAAATAAAAAAAGAAACCCAATGTTCCATGCTTGCCACACATACATTGAGACCCAAGCTGTGAGGAGGCTTCTCCTACCACCACATACCTCTGGACTGATCAGGGAGCTGCTTGGAGTCTGTGCAGTAGCATTGCACTGGAGAGCAGGCACAGCTGGGACCCAGGGTCTTCCATTCCCAGGTTACAGCAACTGATGCCATCCTGAGCACTCAGGTACAGAGCGCCTGATATACACAGGGATTAGGTTCCATACAGCTTCCTACACATTGACTCAGCTGAGCCAGGGAAGGAGAAGGGAGAGCAGATGCTCTTCCATGCTCTATGACTGGGAGCTGAGCACCCTTCCCTCCAGCAGGAGATTCAAGCAGAGCAGACACCACTGACACCACCTGAGAAGCCCCGTGGCAGCTTGCTCAGGAGCACCTGGGCAGTGAAAGAGCCCCAGCCATCCAGCAGCCTGGCCCCATGGCCCTGCCCCTTCCATTCCCATGCTGCCACCCAGCCCCACAGCCTCTCGTACATTGGTCCCACGCTGCTGGTAAGCCCCATGGCCATAGCAAACTGCTATTCTGGGCCATGGCTCTGTCCTGATGGCCACCACCTGCCATCTGGCAGCAACCACCCCAATGGTCCAATATTTCCCCAGGGACCTACTATCCATGACCCTCTATCACACCTGGACCCAGATGGAGTGAACATCCACAGTCCTGACACCCATCACCACTGCCTAGATAGCCTCACCAAGCTGCCACTGCTGTGGAGAGACCTGGGCAGAACAATCTCCAACAATGTCGACCTCAGTGGAGAGGGATTCACCTAGCCCCCTACATAAGCTTCCAACAGCATCCTGGGGGAAAATGCAACATTGAGCACAAAGTTCATCCAGTACCAATTTGGACTGTGACAATCAAAGAGAAATGAGACAACACAGAACAGCTGCATTACAAGTCCTCAGTGAATCCATGGCTCTCCTGCTGAGTGAATCTTCTCAAATAGGTCAAAAAAGCACCATCTAGTGACCTTTCCCTCTTCTTACTAAGTAGGAGAGTTCCCAGCAAAGAACAGACACACCACGAACTTATCTGTCCTGAGCTGAGAGAAGAGGTTCCAGATGAAAAGAAACCAGCAAAGAACTCTGGCAACATGAAAATACAAGCTAGTTTGACACTCTTGAAGGATCACAGTAGACCTACAGCAACAGACTCAAATCAAAAGGAAATTGTCAAAATGTCAGAAATGAAGCTGAGCATTTAGATGGCAAATATGACAAATGGGATTGAAGAGAAAGTTGAATACCAACCCAAAGAAGCCAAAGAAATATTTCAGGACATCAGTAAAAAAGATGAAAAAGTTCCTAAAGAGGTAGAGAAACATAAGAAAGTATATAATAGATCTTATATAAATGAAAGAGTAATTTAGGGAATTTCAAAATGCAGCAGAAGGTTTCAACAACAGGCTAGACCAAGCAAAAAAAGAATCTAAGAGCTTGAAGACAAGACTTTCAAAATAATCCAGCTGGTCAAAGATGTAGAAAAATGAATAAAAAGAATGAACAATCACTCAGAGAAATATGGGACTATGTGAAGTGTGCCAATATAAGAATTATAGGTATCGCTGTGGGAGAAGAAGAAAAAGAAAAAAGCATGGAAAATTTATTTGAGGAAATTATTGATGAAAATTTCCCTGGTATCACCAGAAATTCAGACATCCAGATACAAGACAGTGAATGAATACCATAATATTCCTAGTAAACAGAATATTTCCATGACAAACAGTCATCAACCTGGCCAAAGTCAAAATTAAAAAGATAATTCTGCAAGCTGCAAGAGGAAAGCAACAACTAACCTACAAAAGAAAACCCATTAGGCTAACAGCAGACTTCTCAGCATAGACTGTACAAGCCAGAAGGAATGGGGGCCCCATTTTTAGACTTCGTAAACACAATTGCTGCCAGCCAAGAATTTTGTATCCTGCAAACTGAGTTTTATAAATGATGAAGAAATAAAGATATTTACAATCAAGAAAACACTAAGGGAACTTGTCATTACTTAACTTGCCCTACAGAAAATGTTCAAAAATGCCTATACATGGAACAGTGCAATACATACCCACCAGTGTAAAAATACCTGAAAGTTAAAGTTCACAGCTCTTATAAAGCTATAGCAAAATAGGGAAAACAAAATGAGATAACATTCAACATGATAAACAGAACAGTATCCTACATATCAATACTAACACTGAATGTGAGCAATCTCAATGCCCCATTTAAAAGACATAGTCTGGCTGAATGAATAAAAAACTACAAACCAAGTATATTCAGTCTCTAAGAAACACATCTAACTCACAGATATGGAGTAAAGGGATCGGAAATATCCCACACAAATGAAAACCAAAAGAGAACAGGTGTATCCATTCTCATATCAGATAAAATCAACTTTAAAGCAACAATGGTTAAAAAAAAGACAAAGATGATCATTATATAATGGTAAAGGGGGCAATTAAACAAGAAGACATAATAATTCTAAATATATATACACCTAACATAGGAGCTCCCAGATTCATAAAGCAAATTCTACAAGATTTAAGCAAATAAACAGCAACATTGTAATTGTCCTCAATTCTTTGTTCTCACTGATTCAGTCTCCAGGACCAGTACTGAACTTTTGGAGATATATATATGTATGTATATAGCCAGTACTTTCTTTCCTGATCTAAAAAAAAATTAAGAGTATCCACTTTTAAAGGTCTGAAAAGAAACATTTGCCATCTATTCTCTCTGAGGACTATGACCCATAGGGCTTCATTTGCATAACAAGATCAGCTTTTTCTAAGTAGTGAAGTCTTTTCCCCTCTCTCACTCTATCTCTCTGAAAACCTGTTTTTCTGCTTTTAAAGCCTTAAATGACCTTTAATTTTCTGTCTTCTTTCACCTATGAGAGTCACATGACGCTTTTTGTAAGTAAAGGGCTCAGACATGTTAAAAATATATATAATGAGTGTATATGTATATATACACACACACATATGTATATGTATATGTGTATATATATATATTTACTTATTCCATTCTCAATGACAAACTTATATTTATAGTTTTGAACCTCTATATTCTGGTGTCTGGATAGGTAGCCATGGTGAGGCCTGGAGTCATGTTCTCAATGCCTAGACCAACAGCTATAATATACAATGAAGCTTAAAACGGTCACTTCTTCCCTTCCCCAGCTTTGCCTCCTGGCTATTCTAGGAGGGGCCATATCCTTCAGGCATCCTGTCTTCTGTCCTAAACAATACGCCTGCTATGTAATTGAAGACACAGATAGGCCCTGCCCTTCCTAGCCATTTTGGATGCCAGAAGCTACATAAGACCTAAGGTGACTGAGAAGGACACTAGAGATGTTATCTGTGTTATAATTTCAAAATTATTTTCAATAATTTAAAATCTTAAAGTCATATATTGTTAAATTATAGAAGATGATCATAAAATATCTGACTTATTTATAAGTTAAAATACTAAAATATTAATTACTGTGAGCTAAAATAAAATTTGAAGGCTCCCCCCTCCCCCCCCCGACTGAATGGACTTCCTACTGGTCAAGAGGACCCCAGAAATACCCTGAAGCTGAGTTGCTGGCCATGAGAAGGGAGGTCAGATATGCCTCATCATGCCCCCCCCCTTCTTAGAGATATCCTTTCTAACTCAAAAGCAGTCCTTATTCTATGCAAGCCAAAGCTTGAACTCACCTGAAAGTCCTGAATTTACTTAACAGATCATTTTAATCTGGGTATATATCTGGTATTTGTCCAGTGGCTTGTCTCAGATCAGCAGACTTCCTTATCTTAACTGAAAACATTCTATGCCTTTTGACAAAGCTTCATTTATTTAACCAATGACAAATCAAAGAATTTTTAAACCCACCTTTAATCTGCAATCCCATGCTTTGAGATGTTCCACCGTTAAAGGCCAAACCAATGTACACCTTCCCTGCACTGATACTGATTTATGAATTCACATGTAATTCTTGTCTTCCTGAAATGTACGAAACCAAACTGTAATACAACCATGGTGAGTCCACTTTCTCCAAGCTTCTTGGGGATGGCTTCAGGCCATGCTCCTCACACTTGGCTCAGAATAAACCTTTCAAAATTATTTTATAGAATTTAGATTATTTTATGTTAACATTATTAAGCATAAGTGTATGTTTATATACTTTAACATCCTATTTTTTTTTCTTTTTGCTTTTTTTATTTCAGCATATTATGGGGGTACAAAAGTTTAGGTTATGTGTATTGTCCTAGTCACTCCTCCCCCCAAATCAGAGCTTCAAGCATGTCCATCCCCTAGATGGTGCACATTGCACTCATTATCTGCCCGACACCCAATTAATGTTATTCCTAAATGTGCTCTTAGGTGATGATCAGTGAAACCAATTTGATGGTGAGTACATGTGGTGCTTGTTTTTCCATTTTGGGGATACTTCACTTAGTAGAATGGGTTCCAGCTCTATCCAGGAAAATACAAGAGGTGCTATATACCATTGTTTCTTATAGCTGAATAGTACTCCATGGTATACATATACTACATTTAATTAATCCAATCATGTATTGATGGGCACTTGGGTTGTTTCCACATCTTTGCAATTGTGAATTGTGCATTCAAGTGCAGATGGCTTTATTATAGAATGTCTTTTGTGCTTTTTGGTAGATGTCCAATAATGGGATTGCTGGATCAAATGGTAGGTCTACTTGTATCTCTTTAAGCTATCTCCATATTGCTTTCCACAGAAGTTGCACTAGTTTGCAGTCCCACCAGCAGTGTATGAGTGTTCCTATCTCTCCACATCCACACCAACATTTATTGTTTTGGTACTTTTGGATAAAGGCCATTCTCACCGGAGACAAGTGGTACCTCATTGTGGTTTTGACTTGCATTTCCCTGATGATTAGAGATGCTGAGCATTTTTTAATATGTTTGTTGGCCACACTTCTATCTTCTTTTGAAAATTTTTTATTCATGTACTTTGCCCACTTTTTGATAGGGCTGTTTGATTTTTTTTTTTTTTTTTTTTTTTTTTTTGCTGATTTTCCTGAGTTCTAAATAGATTCTAGTTATCAGCCCTTTATCGGATGTGGAGCATGCAAATTTTTTTTCCCATTCTGTAGGTTATCTGTTTGCTCCCATGACAGTTTCTTTGGCTGTGCAGAAGCTTTTCAATTTAATTCGGTCCCATTTATTTATTTTTGTTGTTTCTGTGATTGCCTTTGGGGTCTTCTTCATAAATTCTTTGCCTGGGACAATTTCTATAAGAGTTTTCCCCACATTTTCTTCTAGAATTCTAATAGTTTCACACCTTAGGTTTAAGTGTGTTATCCACTGTGATTTCATTTTTGTGAGAAGTGAATGGTACAGGTCTTGTTTCAGCCTTCTACATGTGGCTATCCAGTTTTCCCAGCACCGTTTATTGAATAACAAATCTTTTCCTAAGTTCATGTTTTTGTCTGCTCTGTCAAAGATTAGATGCCTATATGAGGATGGTTTTATATCTGGATTCTCGATTCTGTTCCACTGGTCTGTGTCTCTGTCATTGTGCCAATACCATGCTGATTTAATTACTATAGCCCTGTAGTATAGTTTGGAGTCGGGTAAATTGATTCCTCCCATTTTGTTCTTATTGCCTAGAATTGCTTTTGCTAAACAGGGTCTTCTCTGGTTCCATACGAAGCATAAAATTATTTTTTCTATATCTGTGAAAAATGATGTTGGTAATTTAATAGGGATTGCATTGAATCTGTAGATCACTTTGGGTAGTATAGACATTTTAACAATGTTGCTTCTTCCAATCCACAAGCATGGTATGATTCTCCACCTGTTTACATGCTCTGCAATTTCCTTCCTCAGTGTTTCATATAGTTCTCCCTGTAGAGGTCTTTTACCTCCTTAGTTAAATATATTCTTAGGTACTTTATTTTCTTTGTTGCTATTGTGGAGGGTACTGAGTCTTTGATTTGGTTCTCAGTTTGACTGTTATTGGCATATATGAATGCCTCTGATTTGTGTGTATTGATTTTGTATCCTGAGACTCTACTGAATTCATTTATCAGTTCCAGGAGTCTGTTGGTTGAATCCTTGGGGTTTTGTAGATATAATATCATATCATCCACAAAGAATGAGAGTTTGTTCTCTTCTGTCCCCATTTAGACACCCTTGATTCTGCTCTCTTGCCTGATTGCTCTTGCAAGGACATCCAGCACTATGTTGAATAAGAGTGGGGACAGTGGGCAACCTTGTCTGGTTCCAGTTCTAAGGGGGAATGCTTTCAATTTTTTCCCATTAATTATGATGTTGGCTGTGGGTGTTTCATATATGGCTTGTATCATTTTTAGGTAGGCCCCATCTATCCCTATTTTGTTAAGTGTTCTTATCCTAAAAGGGTGTTGAATTTTGTCAAATGCTTTTCCTGCCTCTATTGAGAGGATCATGTGGTCTTTGTTTTTGCTTCCATTTATGTGGTGAATTACATTTATAGATTTGCATATGTTGAACCATCCCTGCATCACTGGGATGAAGTCCACTTGGTGGTGATGGATTATTTTCTTGATAAGCACCTGGATTTGATTTGCTAGGACTCTATTGAGAATTTTTGCATCTATATTCATAAGGGATATTTGTCTGTAGTTTTCCTTTTTTGTTGCGTCCTTTCCTGGTTTTGGTATCAGGCTTATGTTGGCGTCATAAAATGTGTTGGGGAGGATTCTGTCCTTCTTGATGTTGTGGAATAACTTTTGTAGGATAGGCACCAGTTCTTCTTTGTATGTGTAGTAAAATTCAGGTGTGAAACCATCTGATCCAGGGCTTTTCTTTTTGGGAAGTTTTTTTTATTGCTGTTTCAATTTCAGTTCTTGATATTGGTCTTTTCAGGAATTCTATTTCTTCCTGGTTGAGCCTAGGGAGGCTGTGTGTTTCTAAAAGTTTGACCATTTCCTCCACATTTTGCAGTTTGTGTGCATAAAGGTTTTTATAGAATTCATAGATGATGCCTTGTATCTCCGTGGCGTCAGTTGTAATTTTTTCTTTAATGTTCCTGGTGGAGTTTATTAGAGATTTTCCTTTTCTGCTGTTAGTTAGTCTAGTCAAAGGCATGTCAATTTTGTTTATCTTTTCAAAGAACCAACTTTTTGTTTTATTAATCTCCCATATAGTTTTCCTGTTGTCCATTTCATTTAGTTCTGATTTGATCTTATTAATTTCAGTCCTTCTGCTGGGTTTGGAGTTGGTCTGTTCTTCTTTCTCCAGCTATTTGAGTCTATTCATTAGGTTGTCTATTTGTAAATTTTCTGTCTTTTTGATATAGGCATTTATGGAAATAAACTTTCCTCTCAGTACTGCTTTAGTTGTGTCCCACAGATTTTGATAACTTGTGTCTCCTTTGTCATTTAGTTCAAAGAATGTTTTGGTTTCCATCTTTATTTCCTCATTTATGAAATGATCATTTGGGAGAAGGTTGTTTTGCTTCCATGACTTTGAGTAGAAATGAGAATTTCTGTTAGGGTTGATTTCTACTTTTATTCCACTGTGATCTGAGAAGATGCATGGTATAATTTCTATTTCTTTAAATTTTTTAAGACATGCTTTGTGTCCTAGGACATGGTCAATCTTAGAGAATGTTCCATGAGCTGATGAGAAGAATGTATATTCAGTGGAGTTTGGATAGAATGTCCTGTAAATGTCAGTCAGGCCCATTTGTTCTAGCATTCTGTTTCAGTCCGTTATTTCTTTGTTTATTTTCTGTGTGGAGGATCTGTCCTGTGCTGTCAGCGGGGCGTTGAAGTCTCTGGCTATTATGGTGTTGCTGTTTATCATTTGGTTTAGTTCAAGTAGGGTTTGCTTTATGAATCTGGGCACACCTAAGTTGGGTGCATACATATTAAGTATAGTTATGTCTTCTTGTTGAACTGTACCCTTCACCATTATATAGTGACCATCTTTGTCTTTCATTACTTAGCCTTCTTTATGTTCTAGCATTCTGTTTAAGTCCATTATTTCTTTGTTTATTTTCTGTTTGGAGGATCTGTCCTGTGCTGTCTGTGGGGTGTTGAAGTCTCTGGGTATTATAACATCCTATTTTTATACAATATTTGTTAATGGAGAAAAAAGCCAAACTTTTTAAAATAATTTTAAAGGAATTTATTCTGAGCCAAATTTGAGGACCGTGACCCAGAGCCATGCCCAAGAAGCCTTGAGCATGTGCACTCACTGTGGCTGGGTTACAGTTTGGTTTTATACATTTCAGGGAGACAGGGGTTACAGGTAAAGTCACCAATCAATAAGTGGGAAGCATACATTTGTTTGTTCCAAAAAGGTAGGCCATCATGAAAGGGCTGCTTATAATTTATAGGTGGGTTTAAATATTCTTTGACTTGTAATTGGTTAAAGACATGAAGCTTTGTCTAAAGGCTTGGAATGTTTTAAGATAAGGAGCTGTCAATCAGAGATAAGCAACCAGACATATATTTGTTGTGTAAATTGAGGACCTATAGGTTTGTCTTGTATACCCTTAGGCCTGTTAATGGGTTACAAAGGATGTCCCCCAAAAGGGATGGGGGCATGATGAAGCATGTCTGACTGTCCTCATCCTGGCAGGCAATTTAGTTTTAGGACATTCCTTTGGCCAAGAGGGGGTCCATTCAATCAGCTGGTGGGGGGGGTGAGCCTTAAGATTTTATTTTAGTTCACATATTAAATACTAAATATATTAAGGTGTACTAATAAAAATTGAGAAGTGATAACAGTTCATATGTTCAGAAAATATCCTCCTAGATTTTTCATCAGAAATAAAGGTTACTAAGAGTTAACATTATAATTAAAATATGCAATTAAAGCTACCAGATATAAGAGAAACAATTCTATATATGAAATTTAAAAAATAGATATAGATTTTTTTTGCAGAAAAAAGTTTGATTTTTAAAGTCTTTTGAGTTATCACTTTGGCTAAATTAATGACTATTTCATAGTAACCTATAATCCTGTTTATGACAGTAAGTGGTTAATGACAAAAAGTGTTTAAACCTTCGATATTTGATGAAATTTCCAAAATTATTATTATTATTATTTTTTTTTTTGAGACAGAGTCTCGCTTTGTTGCCCGGGCTACGGTGAGTGCCGTGGCGTCAGCCTAGCTCACAGCAACCTCAAACTCCTGGGCTTAAGCGATCCTACTGCCTCAGCCTCCTGAGTAGCTGGGACTACAGGCATGTGCCACCATGCCCGGCTAATTTTTTCTATATATATTTTAGTTGGCCAGATCATTTCTTTCTATTTTTAGTAGAGACGGGGTCTCGCTGTTGGTCAGGCTGGTCTCGAACTTCTGACCTTGAGCAATCCACCCGCCTCGGCCTCCCAGAGTGCTAGGATTACAGGCGTGAGCCACCACGCCCGGCCCAAAATTATTAATAATATTCTAAATCATCTTTTTGACATCAAACTATTTTTTAAAATATTAAGGCCACTGAAAATCTAAGAGAAACACATTTGTCTAACTCAGTATGTTAAAACCATATGGGAAACATTGTTAAACATGAAATGTTGTTTAACCTTCTTTGAGTTATAGAAATGTGTTATTAATATGTGTTCCAAAATTGTATGAGATTCATAAAATTCTGATATGCTTTGATATATATTATCAATAATAATTATGGTTATTATGTCAAATTGTTGTACACCGCAAAAATAACCAAGTCTTCTTTGTCAATTGTCTCTTTAACCATGGCTATTCTAAGACTTTTTGTCATCCACAAACCTTGTTTTACTTTAATTCTTCTCAAAAAGTGTTTTTCTACTAACTTTAGACATCATGCAGTTTAGACTGCTTCTGAATTCTTTCCCAGCTACAAGTCTCCAAATAATGTTTTGAAATTCTTCCATTCTTCTGACTTGAATTCAATGAAACTACCACCACTTTTTTCTGAGGTCCTACAAGCATACCTTGTGATATACAAACTCCAGATAAACTGTTCCAAACATTAACGTATGTTTTTCTGTATGAAAGCTACTTCCATTTTAACTGAAGATGCTTCGAGTTTAACATCTAGACACCTCAGCTAGATGCCCTTTAGACTCTAAAGAAACTGGCTTACTTAAAAAAATGAATGCATTCATTAGGATTGCTAATCCAACCTCAAGCAAAACAAGAATTAATTATATGGGACTGAACTAATTTTTTGACCATTTATTTAAAACATTTCTCTTTCTTTGTTTGGTTTTCCAGAAGACAGGAAAACTTTTTTCTTCCTTTGAGCTATGTATAGCTTACAACAAATTGGTAAAGTCTATTTTTAAACAATTTGAAACATTTATTTTTTCTCTCTATTTGATTGCTCCAAAATTTGGAAATTACTCCTAAGTAGTCTCATTTTATGGCAATATAGTTATTTGCATAAGTTCAATAGGAGTCTGTCTTTTATAACAAGACAGAATTAAAGATACTGGTTATTTTACCAAGGTTTGACTGGAATGGCATATTTTCAAATGTGCCCAGACTGCTTTGAGGAATCAGTTTGACTTTCTAAGACAAATAAATAGCCCTCTGGAAAAAATACTGACCTCATACCTCATCTATAACATTTCTTAATTTGTGATAAGTAAAAAAAAGTCACTTCCTGACAGGACCAAGAATTGCAAATTACTTTCAGACATGGAAAAAGAGTTATTTCCCAATTCACACAAATATCTACAGGCAGTTAAATCTTTGGCTTGGCCTGAGAGTTCTTTAAGTAACCCAAAACTTCTTAAAAGAAAAGAAGTTCCAGGCAAATCAATTTTAAAAGAGAAAGCCTCTGGCCAATAACTATTCTTAATATCCTTTATGCAAATAATCAAACTGAGTATAATAAGACTAAAATTTACTTTACAAATAAATTGATCCTACTATAATTTGTCTTTAATAAAAGTGAGAAACTATAGAGAGAAAAATATGTCTCAAAAAGGTCCATTATTAAATCCTAGCCTTGTTATTTTGTTGCTAAGATTTTTTTATTTGTTCAAAGTTTGAACTAAATCTTGGTTATTTCTTCACTACAAAAAGAAAGCAAAGAAAAGAAGAAAGAAAGAAAGAAAAAGAGAAAGAAAGAAAGAAAGAAAACGGGTTATAATTTTCTTCATAATATTTTTATTTGAGTCCGTAAAGGTCAAAGTTCACATAGATTCCTTTTTCCATTTTGATACCTAAATTCTTCCTCTTTAATTGTCAAATGATTAATGTTATTTATCTCTAACTTTACTTCTGAGTAAACCTGTTGAGCCTAAGAAATATTGATTTATAGAAATGCCCCATATATTTTTAGAGACAGATATGATTTCAGAAGTCTGGCAAGGCTTTACCCTAAAGGAAAATGTAAATGTGTTAGTTTTCATATCAAAAGCTGCCTCGCCTCAGGAGGGCAGCTCCATGGTCAGTAGCAGCTGCTTTCCAAGGTGACACTGCAATCCAGGCCTGTGGCTCTCACCTGCTTTGAAAGACAAAACAGGTCTTGCCTAGAGCCACGGGATGCCGGAGCTGATCAACAAAGACAGGCCACCGGAGATGAGAGCTGATCATAAGATATGCTGCCCGAGCCGGGCCCAGACGGAACCATGCGGTTAGAGTAAATAGCGTCAGGCACAGCTCACGTTGACTTCTGAAACCTCTGTTCTAGCACACAATAACCAGAGCCAAGATGTCTCTGTTTTTGCTAAGGTAATAGCCTTAACATAAAACTCAGAAGTTTGCCCTGAGAAGATTTTATACCTCATTGTTCACCTAGATAGAGTTAGTTGAAGGAGCTGTAGTAGCCTTTTAGAAGACTTTGACCCTAAACCAAACTACCTGTTAGTATGTAAATCCTGTTACCCTTGGCAACCGAAAACCTGTACCTGCCCTATAAGTATCTGTGTAAAACTTCAGTCTGGGTTGCATTTCCGTGGGAAGAGATGTAACCTTCCTTCCGGGCACCCTGCTTTATCTATCTTCATAAATCTTTACTTTATAAACTATATCTTTGGCTCTGTGTATTATTTTTATTTCTGTTTCCTACTATTTTTTTCATCCTTTGCGATGACCCCTGTCTGAGGGACCCAGACTTCTGTGGGGAGTGCAGCTAACTCCCTGCAAACTGGCGTAGTTGGCAGGATATTAACCTTAACTTACTTTGCCCTGGAGATTTTCACTTACCTCTCTCTGGGTAGATGTGCGCACGACTTTTAGCCTTCTCCAGGTCCCTTGCAACACAATACGGGAACTTCTTCGCTTGAAGCAAAGCCTTTTGCCTTCAAGACCCTATTGGAAAATCCTGCCAACTATGCCAGTTTGTGGGGAGTTAGCTACACTCCCCACAAAAGTTTGGGTCCCTCAGTTCCACTTCTGATTATCCTATTCAAGCTGGAGACCGTATTGCACAACTTCTGTTGTTATCTTATATGCAGATTGGAGAATCTGATGTTCTAAGATGAGGAGGTTTTCAAAATACTAAACTAAAGGTTTTGAAACTAAAGTATATTGGCAAACTTTTATTAATGACCAGAGACCTCAATTAGAAATTAAGTTAAATGGCAAATCTTTTGTTGGACTTACAGATACTGGAACTGATGTTACAATTATTTGTAAAAGTTTTTGGCCAAAGACTTGGCCTTTACAACAAGTTCCTACTGTTCTTACTAAAATAGAAACTATGACTGATATATTTCAAAGTCAACAAATTTTAAATTGTTCTGGGCCTGATAAACAGACAGCCACTTTAAAACCTTATGTGGCTAATATCGCTATTAATCTAGGGAAAAGAGATTTATTACAACAATGGGGAACATACATCAGTATACCTAATATATCTGCTCCTGCTAACACATTACTGACATTCCTTATAATCTTCAAAGACAAGGTATTATAGAACATACTCATCAAACTTTAAAGAACATGTTATTAAAACAAAAAGGGGGAGGTAGACAGTCTCCCAGAGATAGAATAAATCAAGTCTTATTTACCTAAAATTTTTTGAATATTCATAAGGAAGACAAGTTAACAGCAATACAAAAGCATTGGAATGGGAGTTGACAATCAGACTCTTTCCCTCACCAGCCTATCTGGTAGTAAGATGAAATACAAAATAAATGGAAAGAAGGATGGGCACAGGTGTGGGGCGAGTTTTTGTTTGTGTTTTGACAGATGATGGACAAACAGTCTGGATTCCAAACAAAAGAATCAAGCCCAGAGTGGAAACTCGAGAGGAAAAAGCAGAAGACACGTCAGGCACAGACCATGACATGGGGACAGCTGAAGAGAACATACGAAGAAGCAGACAAGATATTGGACTGGACATCTGTACCTAAAACGTCTGTAAATCTTTTTCTTGCCATTATCTGCGTGGTGAGCATGGTGGTAAGAGTGTCTGGCAACCAAACCTATCACTATTGGGCCTATATTCCTAATCCACCTTTAAATAAGATTGTCAATTGGGCTGACATGCCTTTCTTAGTATTTGTTAATGATTCTAATTGGCTACTAGGACCTTATGATTATCGTGGTCCAATAAAACCCAATGAAGAGGGCATCAGAATTAATAAATATGGAGTTGGGACAGAAGGCCCTCCTATATGTATTGGCAAAGGTATTTATTGTTTAAAACCTGCTACTCAAACCTAGTTAGTCACCAGCAATTCAACTGGTGATAAAACTAAAGTCCAGTTATTCCTTCTAACTGTCTCTTCTTTTTCTTCTTTTGGGCATTCTAAAATTGCACCCACAGATGTACCCATTTGTAAGAAAGTAATAATTTCTGACCCTAAAACCTGGGTACAATGGGAAAATTGTAGAGCTCACACGGGGCGCATTCTTTCTGGGTCCACATCTTATGGTGTTGTCCCTGTGGACATCCTGCCTCCTCTCACAATTTTAAAAAGCTTCATTAAAATAAAACTGCCACCTTGATGTCTGTAAAAGATGCTGACCTTAAAAGTCATATTACATGGCTCAGTAACAGTATGAGCTCTCCAGCCCCTCATATTTTAGATGGCCCTATTCATGATCAATTGTGGAAATTATCAGCTGCTTTGCACCCTTTGCAGGCCTGGATTAGCACACACATTAGATATAAACAATAGCCAAGAAAGGACTTTTAATTTGAATTCTACTCATTATATCCAAGTTTGTGTTAGACTGCCTTACTTATTTATGATTGGACATGCTGTCTATAACAAACCTTCTTTCCTAGTGACCTGTAACAACTATTCTTATTATACCTGTATTAACAATTCCATAAAGTTCAATCCTTACAAAGAAACACTTTATATTCTCAAAGCCAGAACAGGACTGTGGTTACCTGTTAAAATGAATAGAGTCTGGCAAGAAACACCAGCAATGTTCCTTTTGGACAAACTATATAACAATATTCTTAAATGTTCAAAAAGATTTATTGGTCTCTTAATAGCAGCTATTTTGGGAATCATTGCTGTCACTGCTTCTGCAGCCACTGCAGGTGTGGCTCTGCATCAGACCGTTCAGACCACTGAATTTGTTCAAAATTGGCACCACGATTCAAATCAATTATGGTCTACCCAAGATCACATTGACACTAAATTAGCTACTCAAGTGGCTGACTTACAACAAGCAGTCACCTTGCTGGGAGACCAGGTTATAAGTCTGCAAAAGCAACTTAGACTCCGTTGCTATTGGAATATCACTCAATTTTGTGTTACACCTCATATATATAATCAAACTTGGTTTCCTTGGGAAAACATCAAAAAACATTTACTTAATCAAGGAAATCTGACTGAAGAGATTGGAAACTTACAAGAAGAAATATTAAGTACCTTCAATCATAAACTTAATTTGCTGTCTGAAGCTAACATTATTAATGGTATCTCTTCTGGTTTGGAGTCAGCTGATCCACTTTATTTCTTTTTTCTGTTTATCCTTTCTTAACAAAAATGTATTTTAATATCTATAGTGTTTTTACATCTCTTCCTCTTATTTCACTAATTATCCTTTATCTCATTTTTGTTTTTTAAATCTATATTTTGATTCAATCTTTAAATAACCTGTGAATTAGACATAATTACATAGATATTTTTAATACCAAAAAATTTTATATATCTCTGTTATATTTTTTATGAAAAACATATCTTATTCTTTCATACACTTTATATATAGAATCACATGTATTGATTAGAGTTTTTATTTTTAGTAATTTTAAGTTTTAGTGATAACTTATGAAGTAGGAAGTCATACATTTTCATAAAACATTTATTGTCATGAAACAGAATCACAGGTTATTATAAAATTATATTTATTTAATTAGCCAAACTGATAATTAAAAGATTTTTAAAAGCAAAAATCTTATTTTTTTGATTGAGAGGAGACACAGTTTTCCAAAAAATCATAAGACCTACTATCGACAAACTGAAATACAAGTTAATAAGGACATAAAGTTTATCTGTCTCTCTTTTTTCTCCCCACTTTTCTGTAATTTATTTAAAAGGTGAAAAAAGATCTTTTGTTATTTCTATTAATATTATATGAACATCTTTTTCAAAAGAGAAAACCGAATTTTGCCTTTATATTAGTGTGTTAATATAAAGTTAATTTTAATAAAGTCTTATAAACAAATCCATCTAACTTTAATTAATTTCACTATAAGTTAAGATTTTTATAAATGTTTTATAACCTTTATTTTTTTAATTTTTATATGTACTTAGTTTTAACTATAGTTTATTTAATTTAAAAGTTTTTGAAACCTATAAATTAGAAAAAATTATCTTTCAAATAAAAATTATATTTTTATGTCTTAAAACCTTTTTATAAAACATATATCTAATTTTTATATAACATTATTTTTCTTTTCTTTTAATTACTTATATTAATCATAATGTCCACTCTTAGAAAAACCTACGAAGTTAATGTAAATTTGAACTGCTATCAGTTCCCAATTTTTGTTAGCACACCTAAGTATATTTAGTATTTTATATCATATAAAAATAAGATGTCAAGGTATACAAACTTAAACTTATGTTTAACAATTTATGTTTTAGTATTTTATCTTACAAATGACTCAAATATTTTATGATTATCCTCTTTAACTTAACATAACATGACTTTAAGATTTTAAGTTATTGAAAAGAATTTTGAAACTACAGAATAGGTACCATTCTTCATGTTTTTTTTGGTTCAATCAGGTCTCACATAGCCATGTGACTTCAAAGATGGCTACGAAGGATAGGGCCTATCTGTATTCTCAATTTATACACCAAGTGTAGAGTTTAAAACAGAAAACAGGATGTCTGGATGATCCAATTTCTCTCAGAATAGCCAGGAGGCAAAGCTGGGGCAGATAAAAATGGCCTATATTGGGCTAGATTGTGCCTTGTAGCTGTTGGTCTAGACACTGAGGACATGTTCCTAGGCCTCACTATGGCCACCTATCAAGACTCCTGAATCCAGTGGCTAAAAACCAAAAACATAGGCTCAAGTAACAACTAGCAAAATTTAAAAATATTACAGAAGCAAAGTTTTATGACCTTAAAACATCTAAAATTTAATAACAATTTTTTTTTTTTTGAGACAGAGTCTCACTTTGTTGCCCAGGCTAGAGTGAGTGCCGTGGCGTCAGCTTAGCTCACAGCAACCTCAGACTCCTCGGCTTAAGCGATCCTACTGCCTCAGCCTCCCGAGTAGCTGGGACTACAGGCATGCGCCACTATGCCCGGCTAATTTTTCTATATATATTTTTAGTTGTCCATATAATTTCTTTCTATTTTTAGTAGAGACGGGGTCTCGCTCTTGCTCAGGCTGGTCTCGAACTCCTGACCTTGAGCGATCCACCCGCCTCGGCCTCCCAGAGAGCTAGGATTACAGGCGTGAGCCACCGCGCCCGGCCTAATAACAATTTTAAAGCCAGTTTTATTACCAAAGATTATCAAAGTCACAAGAACTAAAAGGCATTTGAATTTTTTCTATTTTCCTGATAAAATATTTGATTTAAATGCTTAATTTTTAAGCACAATAATTGGAGTTCTTTCACATATATTGGTAGTTAAATATCACATACATGACATATGTAGACACACAGACATACAGACAGAAGTAGATCTTATAGCTTTTATGAAGAATTTTTATTTGCCAGCTTTTAAATATATACATTTTTTTTTAGGCTATCAATATTTTACTTACCCATTTTATTGTCCTAAGCAAGTGTTTGCTAGGCAACAATTTGCCTTCTAAAAAGATGACTCCTAGGTGAAACATGGCTGAAAATTTACATTTCAAAAGCATAGAGCTATGGCCGGTGTGGTGGCTCACGCCTGCAATCCTAGCACTCTGGGAGGCCGAGGCGGGTGGATCCTTTGAGCTCAGGAGTTTGAGACCAGCCTGAGCAAGAGCAAGACCCCTTCTCTACTAAAAATAGAAAGAAATTAGCTGAACAACTAAAAATATATAGAAAAAATTAGCCGGGCATGGTGGTACATGCCTGTAATCCCATGTACTCGGGAGGCTGAGGCAGGAGGATTGCTTGAGCCCAGGAGTTTGAGGTTGCTGTGAGCTAGGCTGACACCAAGGCACTCTAGCCCGGGCAACAGAGTGAGACGCTGTCTCAAAAAAAAAAAAAAAAAAGGCATAGAGCTAGGACTTTAAGCCTAAATAATGTACCATCATTTGCTCATACCAAGGAAAAAAGATTGTATGTAAAGTCCCAGTTAGGACAACATGGCCAGGAAAAGTACTCTAAACAAGGTAAGATTTGTCATGTAAATTTAGAGCAATGCTAAAAGTTTCTAGTGACTCAGTCCTTCCTCCCAGACACTCTTATAGATAGAAAATTCCTTTTTTTATAAAATGGTTTCAAAATATCCAGTTAAGTGCCAGGTGTGGTGGCTCACACTTGCAATGCTAGCACTTTAGAAGGCCGAGGTGGGAGCACCATCCGAGGCCAGGAGTTTGAGACTAATCCGAGCAACAAAGCAGAACCCCCATAGCCACAAAAAGAAAAAAAGAAAGAAAGAAAAATCAGCCGTGCATGGTGGCATATGTCTATAATCCCAGCCACGTGGGAGGCTGAGGCAGGAGGATCACTAAACCAGTTAATAATCAGATCCAATCTGATTCTAGACCAAGTAAAGTTTCTCTTGCAACTTTAAACCAGTTAGGATAAAAAATTTGCTCAGACTCAGAGAGCTCAAAACACAAATCTATGGAGCTTCAGAATCTAAGACAGAACTCACACATGAGCCACAATTGTGTTGAGAGACTAACGGGCACAACCTGTCAGGTACCTCACTTGTCCACTTGGTGCTCCTGGGGAGGGGTGGGTCTGTGGAAGCTCTATTTTGGTACCCACTTCTAACAAATTAAATTTAACAGAGTTTAATTGAGGAAAGAATAATTCACGAATTGGGCAGCTGAACCAGAACAAGTTCAGAGAGACTCCAGCCACCACGTGGTTAAAGAAGATTCATGGGCTGGGCACAGTGACTCATGCCTATAATCCTAGCACTCTGGGAGGCTGAGGCAGGAGGATTATTTGAGCTCAGGAGTTGGAGACCAGCCTGAGCAAGAGCGAGACCCTGTATCTACTAAAAATAGAAAGAAATTAGCTAGACAATGAAATACATACACACACACACACACACACACACACACACAAATTAGCCAGGCATGGTGGCGCATGCCTGTAGTCCCAGCTACTCGGGAGGCTGAGGCAGGAGGATCACTTGAGCCCAGGAGTTTGAGGTTGCTGTGACCTAGGCTGACGCCACGGCACTCTAGCCCCGGCAACAGAGTGAGACTCTGTCTCAAAAAAAAAAAAAAAATCATGGACAGTACATTTCAGCATTTGCCTTAAACAATTTGAACAACTGGCCACCTTTGCTTGACAAAGACTCAATGACCAGCAAAGGGAAAGGAGTAGGGAGGAGTAAAATTAAAGGGATCCAACTCTAGCCAGGACAAATAGCTGACAGTTTTGCTTTCGAACATTTTAATTAAAGTACCCTTCTAAGTGAAACCGGTAAGTTTTAATCCAAGTTATAACTTAATCAAGGAAGCAAGAGGTATCTCTAAAAAGGTAGAAAACAGTTTTTACGAGATCTTTTAAAAAGCCACAAAAACAGCTCAGAGAAAGAAAAGTTTCACTAGCATCAACAAACAGCACAAGTCACATAAATACCAAACCAGAACAAGTTTATTTCCTGCCCAAATATTGAACCTAGGCTGCTGAGGCAAAAGCACAGAACTTTAACCATAAGGCTATGAGGTAAATTGGCCTCTGCCTTCATTTCCACAGGGCTAGTGTTTAAAGGATTTTTATTTTCATTTTAGATCAGACATTTGCTCTTCAATTTTGTCAAGAGAATTTTTAAGGCTAGCTACAAAATTGTTACATGTTCTTTTAGTTCTGATCTTTGCATAAATACAAATAAGGCAATTGTTTAGAGTAAGAGATCTCTAAAATCTATTTTTTTAATTGAAGACTCTTTAATTTAAAGGATCCATTTTTGCCATTAATTTTTAATGATGTACTTATTTTAAAGTCCTTTCAAAACAAGTCAAACCAAAATTTCAAGACTATTATTCTAGACAGACTCCCTATTCTCCATCTAAATGGGGAGAAGTCTCCCCAAGGCAAGACTCTTCCTATAATACAGGGAAAGCCAACCAAGACCCATGAAGGAGTCACAATGCCTCCAGAGAGGCCAAACAATCCAGAGAAGGAAGGGGGTGCTAGGTGTTTTGAACACTCACCATAGACGTCTTATAGTCGCAGAAACCATTTCTCCACCGCAAACAGATCCAAGCACCTGTGGGTCGACAAAATCCCACTGGTAGGGACAGTGTCAGAGATGGCCCTCAGTTCAGGTGAAATGGGCGGCCACTAGGGTGCACCTCTAAATCTGTACCAGCAGTGAGAGGTCACCAAACCAGGGGCAAGCGCCCACAACGGCAATCCTGGACTAGTCCCAAATTTTTTGCTGCCCAACTGGGTTGTATTGCCTGCTGCACAGAGAGGAGCCAATACCCTGAGGCAGTCAGGGTTGCAATGGAGAAAGAGTTTAATTCTGCAGAGCATAAAGTGGGGAGACGGGAGGAATTTCTCAAATCTGCCTCCCCGAGAATTTGGGAGACAGGGTTTTTAAGGATAGTTTGGTGGGCAAAGAGTTAGGCAATTAGTTTTGCTAATTGGCTAGGTTTGGTGCAAAATCATCTTCTTGCATTGAGTCAGTTCCTGGGTTGGGGATTACAATCCCAATTGAGTCAGTTTCTTGGTATGGGCCATGAGTCTGTGTGGGTCAGCCAATCTACTGGAATTTGGAACCTGGAAGATATCTCAGAAACTATTTTTAGGTTTTGAAAAGGTGATGTTATCTATGGAAAAAGTTAAGAATCTTTATGACCACCAGCTATGTGACTCCAGAGAAACAATTATAGAGAAGCAAACAAGGGGACACTGTCTGATTATTATCAATATTTTTAGCTAGGCCTGTGCCTTTGCAGAGTTTTAGGCCCTTACCACAGTTTTTGCCTTGCACCCCTTTATTGATTTGGTAAAGGGTGGTTTCAATAGGGTTCAATTTCTTGAGCAAGGTGGTAGTTACACAGTTCTGTTTTCATATTTGTGAAAATTCATCAAATTATACACTCATATTTGTGTACTTTTTTGCACATATGTTATACTTCAAGTAACATTGAAAAATAAGTTCTAAAAATAAAAATATATGAAATGCTAGTGGCTGTTTGAAATAAAATTACACCTGTAATCCTAGCACTCTGGGAGGCCGAGGCGGGAGGATCACTCGAGGTCAGGAGTTCAAGACCAGCCTGAGCAAGAGCAAGACCCCGTCTCTACTAAAAATAGAAAGAAATTATCTGGCCAACTAAAATATATATAGAAAAAATTAGCCAGGCATGGTGGCGCATGCCTGTAGTCCCAGCTACTCAGGAGGCTGAGGCAGTAGGATCGATTAAGCCCAGGAGTTTGAGGTTGTTGTGAGCTAGGCTGACACCATGGCACTCACTCTAGCCCAGGCAACAAAGCGAGACTTTGTCTCAAAAATAAAATAAAATTAAATTAAATTAAAACAAAATATAAAACGTATAGCTTCAAAGATGTTAATATATGGACAGTTAATCTGATTGTATATTAAAAAATATTTCTCTGTTGAATAATCAAATATCAAATGAGTAAAAATTAAAAGTGAATTAGTTTTGTAGAGCAAAGGAAACAAAATGAAAAGGCAATCTACAGAATGAGAGAAAATATGTGTAAACTATATATCTGATAAAGAGTTAATGTCAAAAATATATAAGGAACTCTTAAAACTCAATACAAAAACAAAACAAACAAAAAAACCCCACAAATAATCCAATTTAAAAATGGGCAAATGAACTGAAGAGGCATTTCTTCCAAGAAGACATAAAAATGGCCAAGAAATAGATGAAAAGGTGCTCAACATCATTAATCATCAGGGAAATGCAAATCAAAACACCCTGAGTTATCGCATCACACTTGTTAGAATGACCATTATCAAAATGCAAAAACAAAAACAAAGCATAACAAATGATGGTAAAGATGTGGAGAAAAGGGAACCAATATACACGGTTGAGGAGAGTGTAAATTGGTGCAGCCACTATAAAAATGTATGGAGTTTCCTTAAAAATTTTATAATAAAACTACCTTATGATCCAGCAATCCCACTGCTGGATATATGTTCAAAGAAATTGAAATCAGGATCTAGAAGAGATGTCGGTACGCCTATGTTCATTGCAACATTATTCACAATGGCCAAGACATGGAAGCAACCTAAATGTCAGTAGATGGATGAATGGATAAAATGTGGTACATACGTAACAATGAAATATTTATTCACCTTTAGAAAAGAAAAAAGAAACTCCTGTTATTTGTGATGAAATGAATGAACTTGGAGAACATTATGCTAAGTGAAATAAGATGCAGAAAGACAAATATTACCACATATATGAGAAATCTAAAATAGTCAAACTCATATAAGCAAAGAGTAGAATAGCGGTTTGCCAGAGGGGAGGGGAAAAAGAGAAGTATTATTGAAATAGTTAAAAGTTTCAGTTGTATGAGATGAATAAATGCTAGAGATCTACTATGCAGCTTATTGCCTACATTAAATAATACTGTATTATATTCTTGAAATTTTCTAAGAAGGCAGATCATGTATTAAGTGTTCTTATCACAAATAATAATAATGCTGAGCAGAATACTGTGCACTGGTTAACAATCCCAGGGGAGGACTCCAAATACTTCTGCCCATTGCATCTTGGTATTGGAGTCATCAGCAAAGCTTTAGTTATCTAGAAAAGGAACAGAGCAAGATCAGCTTCAATAGTGAACGTGGGTCTCTCATAGCTAGCAGGTCATTACAGGTAGCCAACAGGGCAATGTGCCTATGGCACACTTCTTTCCTCCTGCAGAGGAAGGACGTTAACCCCACCTTGGAGAAACCAGGAATGGCAGTGGGGTTAGCCAGGTGCCATGTGACCCACAACCTTAAGCAGTAAAAAGAGGCATACATTTAGCTTACACCAGGGAAAGATATTCTTGCACAAGCCAATAAGCCCAGCACAGGCCATATAGGCATTTTACCTCTTGGTAACAAAATGTTCTAGGCCCAATTTACACAGCTGAGTGGTCAAAAGACTGCAGGAATGAGACTGCCTTTCCCAACAAATAAAAATAATAATAACAATAAAGAGAGCAGGAGGACATTTTAAAAGAGTGAGTTAGTGATTCTAATGATTTGAATCAAATATCCACTGTAAGAGGAAAAGAAAAACTTCTTTAATGATATTTCTTGTGGGAAACACTGTCTACTCAGAGTGTCCAGTAAAATAAATGACTAATTGGACTACATTTTGGCATTTCATATGCTGGACTTCAATTAAAGAAATTTCTCTCCTTACTAGGTATTATGTATTCTGGATGATTTTTTTATGTAGCTCCTATTAGAGACAATCATGAAATACTGCAATATGTCCGTTTGATGTCTTTATATTGCTAAGCATAACTGGAAAATACTGGAGCATATTCAAATAGTGCCTCTGATCTTTCTGTCCAGATGCTGTTGATCAAAGACTTTTAAGAAAGTAAAAAAGGTGTGGCTGTATTGTAAAAATGATCCTTCTTATCTTTTTAGCCATGGTATATCCTTTTATCAATCTT
>NW_027183304.1:15000-27527 GCF_041146395.1 Eulemur rufifrons | reverse complement strand
CGCCTGGCTGTCCCCATAGACAACTCAAAAAGCCTAGAATGAATGGGACGTAACCCCCCCCACCCCCTCCCCCCCACCCCCCAAGCATCTCCCTCTTGTTCCATGTTCTACCATTCAGGCGAGCACAGCTCTGTAGAACAAACCAGAAACCCCAGGGTTAGCTTTTCTGGAGGGCGGGCGGGTTGGCAGAGGCGCTGATGGGCTCATCACCTGCAGAGGGCAGCCTCCCCCAGCAGCAGGGGTGGCTGTCACCCGGCCCAGATGCCACCCGGCCCAGATGTCACCCAGCCCAGATGTCACCTGGCCCAGATGTGGCCTCACGTTCATTGACAGGCCTTTGAGAGGAAATCCCCCCACCCGGACCCGGCATCATTGTATGAAATGTCCTGGTTTTTAAACGTTGGCCACTGACTCAAGTATTGTAAAAACACCGCAGAGGCCAAACCTCCCGCTGACCAGCTGGGACGTGCCAAGCCGTCGGCTCCCAGCTCTGCCCGCCCACGCTGCCCCAGCTGCAGGGCCATTTCGGGGCCACCTCCCACGTGTCTGTCTCCAGCCTGACCTCTCTCTCTCTCTCCAGCGCCAAACCCGCCGGCCCAGCTGCCCCCGCAGGCCCGTGTCCAACACGCCCAGCTCACAGCCCTGTGACTCAACAGCCTTCGGCGCTTCGAGACGAGCCAGGCGGCTGCGTTTGCACGTGAAATTGCAACTGGTTCAAATTCACATTTTAAAAAAATGTCAGCTGAAGAAAGACTTCTGGCCGGGCGAGGCGGTGGCGGCTCACGCCTGTCATCCCGGCACTCTGGGAGGCCGAGGCGGGAGGATCGCTCGAGGTCAGCAGTTCGAGAGCAGCCTGAGCAAGAGCGAGATCCCATCTCTACTAAAAATAGAAAGAAATTATATAGACAGCTAAAAATATATAGAACAAACAATGAGCCGGGCGTGGTGGCACATGCCTGTAGTCCCAGCTACTCAGGAGGCTGGGGCAGGAGGATGGCTTGAGCCCTGGAGTTTGAGGCTAGCCTGGACAACATAGCAAGACCCCATCTCTACAAAAAAGAAAAATGAGCCGGGCGTGGTGGCGCATGCCTGTCGTCCCAGCTACTCAGGGAGGCCGAGGCAGGAGGATCGCTTGAGCCCAGGAATCTGAGGTTGCTGTGAGCGAGGCTGACGCCACGGCACTCTAGCCCAGGCGACAGAGCAAGACTCTGTCTCAAAAAAAAAAAAAAAAAAAAAAAAGACTATAGATGCCAACAGAAAAAAAACAAAACAGAGATTTTTTTTAAGCCACCATGATAAAAGTGCTTCAACGAGCATGTCTGAAACAAGTGAAAAATAGAAAGTCTTAGCAAAGGAGGCAGAGGCTATAATTAAGGTATAAAGATATAAATGAGAACCAAATGGAAATTTTAGAGGTGAAAAATACAATGACTGAAAGAAAAAGCTCAAGGGAGGGGCTCAAAGAGAGAAAGGAGGGGACAGAGGAAAGAACCAATGAACTGGAACACAGAACAATAGAAATGAGTCAATCCGAATAACAGAGCGAAAATAGGATGAAGAAAAAAAAAAAAATCCAGCCTTAAAGGCCTATGGAACTAAAAGGAAAAAAAAAAAATCTAACGTTCATGTCATCAGAGTATCAAAAGGGAGAAGAGAAAAGAGGGCGAGGCTGAAAAAGTACTTAATGAAATAATGGCTGAAGATGCCTCAAATTTGGCCAGAGACAAAAAAAACCGAAAACAAATAAACAAAAAAAAAAAAAAAACAAAGAAAAAAAAACACACAGACCAAAAAACTGAATGAATCCCAGACAAAATATGCCCAAAGAAATCCTCCCCAAGACACATTGTAGTCAAACTTCTGAAAACTAAAGACAAAGGGGGAAACAAACAAAAAAAAATCTTGAAAGCAGGGAAGGAGAGATGACATATTTCCTGTAAGAGAAACAACATCCTCAGGACGGGGTATCTTAGCCAGATAATTATCAAGCAAGGCCAGAAAGCAGTGGGACAAATACGTGTCAAATGCCAAAAGAAAAGAATTTTTTTTTCCTTGTTTTTTTTTTTTGCTTTTTTTTTTTTTTTTTTTTTTGCTTTTTCACACCACGTCAACAGGAAGAAAAGACTTTTAACCCAGAATCCTTTACCTAGTGACACTGTCCCCAGCCAGGGAGGGGAATTAAGACATTCTCAGATGAAGGCAACAAAGATAAGTTTGGCCAGCAGAGCTGGTCTTCAAAGAATGGCCAAAGGAATTTCTCCAAACAGAAAGGCAATGAGTCTCGCTCTGTCGCCCGGGCTAGAGTGCCGTGGCGTCAGCCTCACTCACAGCAGCCTCAGACTCCTGGGCTCAAGCGATCCTCCTGCCTCGGCCTCCCGAGTAGCTGGGAAGACAGGCATGCGCCACCATGCCCAGCTCATTTTTCTTTTTTGTAGAGATGGGGTCTTGCTATGTTGTCCAGGCTGGCCTCAAACTCCAGGGCTCCAGCGATCCTCCTGCCTCAGCCTCCTGAGTAGCTGGGACTGCAGGCATGCGCCACCATGCTCGGCTCATTTTTTCTATTTTTAGTTGTCCAGCTAATTTCTTTCTATTTTTAGTAGAGACGGGGTCTCGCTCTTGCTCAGGCTGGTCTCGAACCCCTGACCTCGAGCGATCCTCCCGCCTCGGCCTCTCAGAGTGCTGGGATGACAGGCGTGAGCCACCACCGCGCCCAGCCGGTGTCCCGTCGTTCTGTAAGAAGCTGCCACTGGCGGGACGGGGTAAAGGGCCTACAGCATCCGTCTCTGTTACTTCTTTCTTCCAACTGCATGTGAACCTTACACTTATCTCAAAATAAACAGTTTAATTAAAAGAAAAAAAAAAAAGGCAGACACTGGACAACACTATCCCAATCTCTCAACTCCCAGAGTCCCTGCCGGCCGGCCACTCCCCACGCTGTCGTTTGTGCCGGTGACCAAGCCACGAGAAAGTCCTCAAATGCTACCGTCATTTCTGCTGAGGTCCTGCGGAAACGCCAGCAAAAGTCCCTCCTGCAAACCCCCAAACTGCGTGTTTAAAAAATGACAACATGTTGGAGGTGGGAACCATTTGAAAAACGCATAAAAGGGTCCCCGGGACCCCCAGCCAGCAAACCACGGAAACAGGGTGCGCCCAGGCTCACCCAGCTCCGAGGACGGGCACCCCAGATTCTCTCTTGTTAGCTGCCGTGACAGAAGCCACCCCTGCCTGGTGGCCCGCCTGACGCCAGGGACTGAGCAAGTCACGGGCCAGCACCTACGCCCAGGCTGCTTCTCAGAGGCCACTGTTTATGTCTCAAGGGAGATGACAGTTTCTGCGGCCACCCAGGCCTCCTAGGACACAGCGTGACACCAGTTTTTGCAGGACCTGGTCTTTTCCGGCATTGCTGTGGGGTAAAATGCTTTGTGAAGGATGGCCGGACGGGAAGGCCCGTTGAGGTCAGTGTGCGTCAGGGACACACTCCTCTGGGACACATTTACTGTCACCCCACGCCCAGGTTGCAGGTGACAGGGGGGGGACTAAGCTCAAAGAGCGCGTGGAGGAGGTGACGTTGAACCCAGGTGGTCTGGACGCTACGTCCAGTGCCGATTCCTGGGCCCTGCCCAGCCAGGCGGCCACTTATCCTGGAGACCGTGCCCCGGCCTGCAGAGAGGCCACCAGCTCCTGGGGCGCAGGGACGGACGCTGGGACTGGGGTGAGGGACAAGGCGTTTGTGACAAGCGTCAGTCTGCTGCTATGCCCCTCCCGCTCCCCGTCCCCCCCCCCCCCCCCCCCCCCCCCGTTCTGGGGATGTGTGGACCCCTCACCCTGGCTTTTTAGGGGTGGTGTGCGCGCGTGCATGTGTGTGTGTGTGTGTGCCTGGAGACGTCTGTGCACATCTGTGCGTCTCTGTCACCGTGTCACTTCCTATGTGCATCCAAGTGTGTTTGTGTGTCTCTGCGCATGGTGTCATGTTGCGCGTGTGTGTGTGTAGCGTGTTGTTTGCGTGTCTCTGCACCTAGTGTCTCCGGGGAGGCGTGCGGGGGTCTGTGTGTCTGCGGTATCCCCCTGAGATGTCGTGTCCGTGTGTCCCTGTGTGCAGTGTCGTGTGTGTGTGTGTGGGGACACGTGTGCACGTGTGGCGTGTGTGTGTGTCCTTGTGCATTGTGCGCGCGTCCCCTCTCCCCGCTGCGGCTCGGCTCGGGGGAGCCCCGCGCTGTTCAGGCCCCGTGACGGTCCCCGGGCGGCCACCCCGGGGGAGGAGGGCACGGCCCGGGGTGGCGGGGAGGCGGCTCCCCCTGCTCCTCCCCGCGGGGCCGGGCACACGTGGGTCCCCGGGCGCCGCCTCCCCGCGCGTCCCCACCCACCTGGGGCCGCCCCCAGCGCCGAGCCGGCCCCCGGGATAAAGTGGCCGCGCCCGGGTCGCCGCGGAGCCGGCCAGGGCGCAGCTGCCGCTCCCGGAGGATCCGCCGCGCTCGCTGGCTCGGGGGACGCGACACACGGCGGCGCTGGTGGCCCCGGTAACTCTGCCGCCGCGCGGGGTGGGGGGCAGCCCGGGGTCCCCGACACGCGGCCGCTACTTGCGTGTGCGCGCGCGGTGGTGTGCGCGTGCGCGTGGTGGTGTGTGCGCGCGTGGCCGTGTGTGCGCGGTGGGGTGCGCGTGGCCGTGTGTGCGCGCGCGCGGTGGGGTGCGCGCGGGACCGTGTATGCACGTGCGCCTGGCAGTGTGTGCGCGCGTGCCCGTGTGCGCGCGGTGCTGTGGCCGTGTGTGCGCGCGCGCGGTGGTGTGCACGTGCGCGGGGCCGTGGGTGCGCGCGTGGTGGTGTGCGCGTGGCCGTGGGTGCGCGCGTGGCCGTGGGTGCACGCGCGCGTGGCAGCGTGTGCACGTGCGCGTGGCTGTGGGTGCACGTGCGCGTGGCCGTGCGTGCGCGCGCGCCCTCCCCGCTGCCGCGCCCCAGCCCCAAACCAACTTGTCCCCGTGCGTCCCTCCGTCCGTCAACTCCGTCCTCCCAGCGCCCCGCCGTCCCCGTGCGCGCGCGCGCGCCAAGTCCCCGGCGCCGTCCCCGCGCCACCTCCGACCGCAGCTGCGGAGGCTCCTCCTTTTCCCTGCGCCGCTGCCGCCGTTGGGGACGCGAAGGGTGGGGGGGCGGGGGGCGGGGGACACAAAGTTTGCCGGAGCCTCGGGGTGACTCTGGCTCGGGGACGCGCCCGCGCGCGTCTGCGAGGTGCCTCCTCGGTGCGCGCGCACACACACGCTCACACGCGCGCGCGCGGACCCGGGTCCCCAGGTTCCCGGGCGGGGTGCGGGCTCCCAGCCCCTCCCTTCCCCGGCACCCCTCCCCCCACCCCCACCCCCACCCCCGGGGCGGTTTGTTTAGGAAAAGTGATGACATGGATCGGTAGTGCGGGATCGCAGGCGCCTGCTCCCCCGCCTGGGGACACCGGGAGCCCGCAGAGCCCGGCGCGCGCGCGCGGAGCTGGAAGGAGGCTCCGGGGTGCCGAGACCCGCGGGGCGCGCACAGGGGCTGCGGGGATGCTGCCCCGCGGCGTCCCGGAGGAGGGGACAGCCCCGGTGGCCTGGCCCTGAGTCCCCCCCAGGCGGTGGTGGCCGCCCCGTGGAATGCAATAAGCCGGGGCGGAATGGAAACAGGTTTGTCGTGCGTCTGTCTTTGGAATTTCAGATGGGGACCGATCGGGGTGTCATCCGAGCCCCATCCTTGAGCCGTCTTGAAACCGTGCCTGGGAGATTTTTTTTTTTTATTTTTAATTTTTTTTGGGGGGACACGGGGGTCTCCTTGCAGCTGAAGTCTTTTGTAGCCAGGGAGCGAGCTAGCTGGCTGTCATTTCCACTTGATTACAGCTAAAATAGTCCTCGAGGTGAAGTTTCCTGCAATGATTTAAAATAAACACAGATGGGAAGAGGAGGGGGAGAAAAGCTATAATTGAGGCACTTCCAAAAAAAAAAAAATAAATAAAGTGAGTTTTTTTTTTTTTTCCTTAAGAACAAATGGGATTTTTTTTTTTTTTTTTCAGTCTTGGAGAGATTTGCAAGAAATGTATTTTTGAAAAATCTTTGAAATGGAGGTTTAAAAAAAAAATAACGTTACTGATTCGGAACGAGGCTTTTTGTGGAGTTTTTTTTTTTTTTCCCCCCTCCTTCAGCCATACGTGTTTTCTTTTTTTTTTTTTTTTTTTTTGCTGTGTTTCTGACTTTGGAAAAAAATGTCGCCTTTTCTTTCTAGGACTTGAAGACCCTTCCAGAATGCCGGAGGAAAGTTCTCTCAGCAGGACCCCGCAGAGCGCTCCCAACCAGAACCTTCCTCACCTGATCAACGCGGACGGGCAGTACCTTTTCTGCAGGTACTGGAAGCCCACGGCCACACCCAAGTAAGTCCATCCTGCGTGTCGTGTTGTGTCACCCAGGTGCACAGGGACCGCGTGGCACCTGTCCCCTCTCCCTGGTTTATCACCACCTGTCTCCCTTGGACCCACTTTCTCTCTGACCTACTTTCTACGGCGTTTTGACGTTAGAGACAGCAGGGTTAACAAAGCTGAAATATCTACTTTGTCATTTTTTTAAAAATGCAAGAAGCAGTTCTCTCTCTTTTTTCTTTTTCATTTTAACAACTAGGATACGGCTTCTACCGTATGGTAGTTTACAAAAATTTCACATGACTTTTTTTTTTTTCTTTTTTTTCGTTTTTTTTTCTTTTTCGTTTTTTTTTCTTTTTCGTTCTTTTTTTCTTTCTTTCTTTCTTTTTTTTTTTTTTTTTTTTGGTGCTAGCGTTGATTTCTATCGTACAAGGCGTGCATTTAAAAATCAAACCCAACAGCGAACAGAAAAACCCCCGACGTGCGTCAGAAAACCAAAACAATTGTGTAGGGTATCTGTATTGTAACCTTTGCTCCGTGTTCCCGCTTGGGTCTGGGCTTCGCGGAAGGCGGCGCACACGTGTGTCGCCAGGAAGAAAGGAGGGGGTCTGGGGTGTTCCCTTCCGATGGCTCGCTAGCTCAATTAATTACTTGGTGCGTTTTCCAGCCAGGGTTTGTCTTGCTGTTAGAAGCAGGCGTCGGGACTCTACACGAGACAGCTGGTCTCTTGCAAGAAGCAGGAAAACCCTGCTCGTTTGTGTTCTTCGGGGAGAGAAATTATTTATGGTAACCGATGACTGGCCCCGTGACAAAGGGAACATTTCCCGTTCCAGGGAACCTCTTACCTGTTTTGTAGCAGGCCTCTTGTCTCCCCCCTGAGGGAGCCTGACACGGGTGGGGGACATTATATCTTTGTGTCTCAGGACCCATCCAACCCTGGCACAGCTGTGGAATGTCTTCCATACCTTCTACAGGGTGCAGAGAGTCCAGGTAGCTGCTCCTGAGAAACACAGGGATGTTGGCCTTGAAAACCTGGCTTAGAATCTTGGCTTCAGGGCAGCCGGACTGTGGGCCCTGGATTTTTCTCCCTAGTATCTTTCCAGGGTGGGTGACGGGCTGATAGGAGATCTCACCAGTTTTCTGGCAATACCTTGCTCGAAAGATTTCCTCCAGAGGAGAGTATGTCTGTACGTGCGTAGGTTTTAGGGCAGTGGTCCCCAACGTTTTTGGCACCAGGGACCAGTTTCATGGAGGACACTTTTTCCACGGACCAGGAAGGGAGGCCGGTGGGGGAGGATGGGGTCGGTGAAGGTGGGCAGAGAAGTTCCGTGGCCGAGTCTCGAACAGGCCACGGATGTCCCCGTCCCTGTCCTGGGATTGGGGGACCCACGGTTTTAAAGGAACAGAGGGAGACAGGGAGGGAGAGAGAGGAGAGGTTGAGGAGAGAGAGGATCGTCGACTTAACCGGCTGATAGACCTGCATATTCTGGGTTTCATTTCTTTCTTTTTCTTTTTTTTTTTTTTTTTTTTGAGACAGAGTCTCACTCTGTCGCCCGGGCTAGAGTGCCGTGGCGTCAGCCTCGCTCACAGCAACCTCAGACTCCTGGGCTCAAGCGATCCTCCTGCCTCGGCCTCCCGAGTAGCTGGGACGACAGGCATGCACCACCACGCCCAGCTCATTTTTCTTTTTTTCTTTTTTGTAGAGATGGGGTCTTGCTATGTTGTCCAGGCTGGCCTCAAACTCCAGGGCTCAAGCCATCCTCCTGCCTCGGCCTCCCAAGTAGCTGGGACGACAGGCATGCGCCACCACACCCAGCTCATTTTTAAATTTTTTTTTTTGGAGAATTGAGGGTCTTGCTCTATTGCCCAGGCTGGTCTTGAACTCCTGACCTCGAGCGATCCGCCCACCTCGGCCTCCCAGAGTGCTGGGATGACAGAGGGCTAGGATGACAGGCGTGAGCCACCGTGCCAGGGACCCACGGTTTTAAAGGAACAGAGGAAGACAGGGAGGGAGAGGGAGGAGAGGTTGAAAAGAGAGAGAGAGAGAGAGAGAGAGGGAGGGGATCGCCAAGCATTATGATGCTAATGAATCATTAATTCTCTGGCTCCCGCTGGAGACTTAACTGGCTTTTGCAGAACTGCATATTCTGGGTTTCATGTCTAACAAATCAGTCGTAGATGGCGAGTTTATCCTGTCAAAATACAGAAAAAAGGGCAAAGCCTGGAGAGTAGAAGTTTTTAACGTCCAAATCGCACGCCTCGGTGGCTCGGTCGGTTGGCCAGTGGGGCTGTCCCAGTTTGAAGTCCACGGAAACCAGAAGGGATTCTTCAGTCCCCCCAGCGGGGGCGGGCGGGGGCTGAGTGGATCCGACATGGCCCAGTTGGCCGCCCTGTCCCCGGGCTGGACGCCTGGGCGGCCGTTTTCACAATCTCTGCTGAAGTTGCGTCGTCGCGGGGAAGCTCTGTGTGCCCGGCCTTGCTGCAGTGAGAGATGACAGCTCAATTTGGAAGTCAGCGTCCGCCCTGTGGCAGAATGAGAGCAGGAGGGGACAAGCGGAGGCCAGCCGGTGGCCCTAGGATTTTGGAATTTCTGACACTTGTGGGTCTGGAAAAGGGACAGGAAAAAAGTTCAGGGTGGAGGCCGTGAGTTGGAAACGGCAACAGAGCCACTAACATTTGTGGCTCAGGAACACTTTCCCCGGGGGCAGCCTCATTTGGCTAACAGGGAAGGTCCCCTGGCTGCCCTGGTGGCCTGGCTGAGTCCCCCCTGACCTGCCTGGCCCTGTCCCCACGCCACCCCCGGGTGCCACACAAATCAGTAAACACCCTTTGAGCTTGGCAATAAAGGGGGCCAGCTTTAAAACCATGTCACAACCGGCCCCGACCAGTCAGAACCAGGACGGAGCCAGGGGGCCCCCGGAGTCCCCCCTGCGGTGACCTTGGTGGGGGAGGGTCTCTCCCCGCAGCCCCTGGGGCCTCAGAAGCCACCCTGGGGGCCGCCTGGGGACCAGGTTATTACACAGACAGGCCCGTGCCTGACTTTGGGTTTGGGTTTGCTTATCTGACCAACAGGTCACCTCTATCTAGCTCCTGCTATCTTGTGCCTGCCTGGAGCACCCCGCTGAGTCATTCTGCCCTTGGAGCTCTCCCTGGGACCCAAGCCCAGCCCCGCAGGTGGCTCGGAGCAAACATGGGTGTCCCAGGTATCAGGCGTGAGCTGGTAAACCGGCTGAACCTGCTCCGTGGGAGCAAAGTTCAGCTGCCCCGGGTTGGACGCTGAGACAGAAGAAAGCATGTCTTGGGTTCGTCGTTATAATTTGCACACAGTGCTGGTTTTTTTTTTTTGAGACAGAGTCTCGCTCTGTGGCCTGGGCTAGAGTGCCGTTGCGTCAGCCTCGCTCACAGCAGCCTCAGACTCCTGGGCTCAAGCGATCCTCCTGCCTCAGCCTCCCGAGTAGCTGGGACGACAGGCATGCGCCACCACGCCTGGCTAATTTTTCTTTTTCTCTTTTTTGTAGAGATGGGGTCTTGCTCTGTTGTCCAGGCTGGCCTCAAACTCCTGGGCTCAAGCCATCCTCCTGCCTCAGCCTCCCGAGTAGCTGGGACTACAGGCATGCGCCACCACGCCCGGCTCATTTTTTCTGTATATATTTTTAGTTGTCCAGCTCATTTCTTTCTATTTTTAGCAGAGACGGGATCTCGCTCTTGCTCAGGCTGGTCTCGACCTCCTGACCTCGAGCGATCCTCCCGCCTCGGCCTCCCCGAGTGCCGGGGTGACAGGCGTGAGCCCCCACGCCCGGCCTCTGCTTCTCTGTTAAATCTCTATTCAGCACGTTGTTCCAAAGTTCCCTGCGTTTGCAGACACCTTCTCCCGACCTTGGTGGCTTCGGCTCCTTGTCGTCAGACCTGCCCGGGCTCTCAGAGCCTCAGCCACCGTCGGTGCATGCAGACCCGCTGAGCCGGGCCCGCAGCCCTGCTGCTCCTGTCCTTGTGCCCTGGAGCGCGTTCAGCTGACAGCCCCGACTCAGCCCTGCCTGGGTCACAGCCGTCCCCTTCTCCAGGGAGCCCTCACTCTCTGGAGCGTCGGGCGATGACTGGGGACATTGGTGGGAACGTGTAGGTCGCATTTGCCCACCCTCCTGAAGACGCCGTTCCCTGAAGCTGGGCGACGCCTAAGTGCCACTAAACATCCTCCTTCCTGCCACCCTTGAGGTGTCCTCGCATGGCGCCAGCCACGCGGGTGTGACACCGGTGGCTCAGGACATAGGGGCACCTCCCGGCCAGCTGGCTCCATCCGGACGTGAAGAATTCTCACCACCAGCTGAACACAATTTCCATTCCTGCCGCCTTCCAGAACGTTCTCCAAGATCCCCCTGGCTTTTGCCTCCCTTTGCCCCCCGCCCCGGCCCACCTCATTGCACAAGCTGTTTGTCTCTCGCAAGTGGCATTTCGCATGCCACTCCGGGTCCCCGTGGGGACAGGCAGGACCTCTGTCCCCTCCCGCTGCCCGCCGGGGGCCAGAGCAGCCCTGGGATGAACCCATTGGGGACACGCAGGGGGGCCACACACGGCCCCCCAGCCCCGCGTGGCCAAGAAACCAATCCCATTCCAAACGTCACCGGTAAAATACGGATTGACGTTCATCACGGGGATTTTTCCAGAATGCCCTGTGTGCACACCAGGAGGAATCCCAGAACTTAAGCCCCTTGAACTTGTATCTGTTGTTTCTTGGAATTTATCCTTAAACCTGGAGAAAGGGGACCCTGCCGTGCGTCTTTCTAGCAAATATTTTAAATCAGATCACTGCGTTTTCGTATCACCTCTGCACCCTTCTGCCTGTTCTAGGAATCTGCAAACGTTTTTTTTTCCCTCGTTTGAAGCTGCTGTTTCCCCCTCTCATGCCATCTGCCTCTGCGGTCTTGCAGCAAACCGTCTTCGTTTTAAGCAGGGCGTTTCTTCTGGGGCCTTTTTATTTTTTATTTTCTTAAAGACTCTTCTTCCACTAGCAGAAAAGAAATTTTGACGGCGAGAGGAAATGCCGGCTGCTGGCCTCCAAAGCCGTTGATTTTTCCAACAGCTTCGCTAAGGGGGTGATTTCTTCCAGTTGCTGGAAGAATGTTCCGCAGATACAAATCCGGCTTTGTGTTGCAGCTGAATCTCAGCAAAAAAAAAAAAAAACAAAAAACAACAAAAAAAAAAAAGCAAAATAAGCGGATTTTTGAATAGCGAGCGTTGTCCACTCTTGTCTGTTGATCGGCACCTTTTAGGGGTCCCATCTCAGTCCCAGATGGATTTTGTCGGCGAATGCAAAACCCAAACTGCTGGTCATTGTGTAAACCGGAGGAAATAGTGTTTGGCCGTGCAAATTTTTACAGCTGAGATGACAAAGTGACCGTTGTCCCGTATTCTGGGGTCATCCAAGGTTCTCGTGGGTAGGGAGGGAGGTTCCCGTTCTCACAGCCTTGTTCCTCAGGGGGACGGGGGTGGGGACACCGTTCTCTGTGTGTTTCCCGTGGGCTCTGTGTCCCCCAGCTGACATTGGAGGCCCTCTCCTGACACCTGTCCCTCCCCGGCTCACGCTGACCGGGTGTTTGTCCCTGTGCACCCCAGCTTCCCCCAGAAGGTTCCAGCAAGATGTTTCTCGTGGGATCGGAGCTCTGTCAGCATCTCCAGGGAGGAGGGAGGGGAGGAAGGAAAGAGGAAGAGAAGTGGGGGAGGGGAGGAAGGGGGGAGGGGGACAGAGGAAGAGAGAAGGGGGAGGGGAGGAAGGACAGAGGTCTTGGCTGGGAAGACATCACGCTTGAGCCCCATGGGACCTTCCGAGACCACTAGCTCTCCCTGACCCTGGGACTTCCAGAAGGTTCGTGGACAGTTTCCAGAGTTCGAGTCTGCGTGCATTTTGACAACACGGGCTTGGCAATTTGTGCGCTTTTCTGGAAGGGCGGAAGGATCCTCGACTCCACCAGGCTTTTCATCCCGTTTGCTCAGTCTCGAAGAGACGTTCTAGACTAGAAGGGTGCACAGTGGCCCCGTCGAGGTAGGGGATTGTGTGATGGCGGGTCATTTTCGTCTTGTTCTTTAGGACTTTTTTTTCTGCATTTCCAGCATTTTCTAAAAGGAGCGGTTTGGGGGAAGGTTCTGGAAGACATTATAGCTGG
>NW_027183304.1:0-10000 GCF_041146395.1 Eulemur rufifrons | reverse complement strand
AACCCAGTGCCTGGCCCACACGGAGCCCTCAACAACCCTCTGTTAATGAAGAAATGCAGGGCCGAGAGCTCTGGGGGCCTCGAGCTGGTGGCAGGCACTTGTCCCTGTTGGTCACAGCTGTGACCATGGCAGCCTTCCAGCCGCTTTCGTGGGCCTTCATCTTTTCTAGAAAAAAAAAAGGCAAACATATTATATGTCATAAGAATATATAAAGTGGCCAGGCACGGTGGCTCACGCCTGTCATCCCAGCACTCAGGGAGGCCGAGGCGGGAGGATCGCTCAAGGTCAGGAGTTCGAGACCAGCCTAAGCAAGAGCCAGACCCCGTCTCTACTAAAAATAGAAAGAAATTAGCTGGACAACTAAAAAAATATATGTAGAAAAAAATGAGCCGGGCGTGGTGGCGCATGCCTGTTGTCCCAGCTACTCCTGCAGTCCCAGCTACTCCTACAGTCTCAGCTACTCCTCTAGTCCCAGCTACTCCTACAGTCCCAGCTACTCGGGAGGCTGAGGCAGGAGGATGGCTTGAGACCTGGAGTTTGAGGCCAGCCTGGACAACATAGCAAGACCCCATCTCTACAAAAAAGAAAAAAAGAAAAATGAGCCGGGCGTGGTGGCGCATGCCTGTCGTCCCAGCTACTCGGGAGGCTGAGGTAGGAGGATCGCTTGAGCCCAGGAGTCGGAGGCTGCTGTGAGCGAGGCTGACGCCACGGCACTCCAGCCCGGGCGACAGAGCCAGACTGTGTCTCCAAAAAAAAAAAAAAAAAAAACTTATATATATAAGGTGATATATTTATTTACCATAAAAACATATAATAGATACACATAGATATTTTTTTCTCTTTCTTTAAAGGAAATAAATGCTTCGGGAACTACTCCAGAACCTTGCAGGCACCTGAACTTTGGCCGGAAACATTGTCCGTTTTTGCATGAGTAATGTTGCTCTCTCTTCCTCTCTGGCCGTCTGCCTCTGCCTTCTCAATTCAAGTGTAAACAGCTTCCTCTCAACCTGACCTGGCGCCTGTGAGCTCCGGGCTCCGCGGGGTCTGCGAGCGGAGCTGAGAGGAGGGAAGTGCATTGGAAGCGATTTCTTGTTGGCTGCACTGCTTAGACCCCTCCCCGGGGTGAAGTGCGAGCCCCCCAGCCTGTTACCGGCAGCTTCCCAGGCCCGGCCAGCGGGGAGTTCTCTCTCTGCCCTGCTTGCTTGTTAACCATTCTGTGTTATAATGGATACGAGGCCAGCAAGGTCCACAGTGGCAGGAAGACCCGTAGCCAGCCACACAGGGGGCCGACATAAAAGCTCTTTCTCTCCGGCCCCCCGGGATGACAAATACAGGGCCATGCTGGCTGGGGGCTCCCCAGCGGGAAAACATCTTGCTAAGATGCTGATAACCACATCCAGCTTTCTTGTGTAAATTCTTTTTTGTTTGTTTGATTTAAAAAAAAAAAAATTTGAGACAAAGTCTCACTCTGTCGCCCGGCTGGCCCTGGTGTCGGCCTCGCTCACAGCAACCTCAACCTCCTGGGCTCAAGCGATCCTCTTCCCTCGGCCTCCCGAGTAGCTGGGACCGCAGGCATGTGCCACCACGCCCGGCTCATTTTTCTTTTTTTCTTTTTTGTACAGATGGGGTCTTGCTATGTTGTCCAGGCTGGCCTCAAACTCCAGGTCTCAAGCCATCCTCCCGCCTCAGCCTCCCGAGTAGCTGGGACAACAGGCATGCGCCACCATGCCCGGCTCATTTTTTCTATATATATTTTTATTTGTCCAGCTCATTTCTTTCTATTTTTAGCAGAGACGGGGTCTTGCTCTTGCTCAGGCCGGTCTCGACCTCCTGACCTCGAGCGATCCTCCCGCCTCGACCTCCCAGTGTGCTGGGATGACAGGCGTGAGCCACTGCACCGCCACCCGGCCTGATTTTTTGTATTTTATTTAGAGACAGGGTCTTGCTATGTTGTCCAGGCTGGTCTCCCCAGAGTGCTGGGATGACAGGCGTGAGCCACCGCCGCGCCCAGCCTAGTGTGCAAATTCTACGTCACTGAATTCTTACGTTAGGTCCTGCGGTTCTCCCGGTTTCACAGAGAGATTCAGCAACTTGCCCAAAGTGTCAGGGGCAGGAGGTCCCCAGGCCTGGATTCGAACGCAGGACAGCCGGCTCTTGCCGGCGTTTGCTAAGGGACAGGCCGAGCACGATCGTTCACGCCCGGCTCATCCTGAGAAGGGACGAGGGGTCGCACCGTTGCGGTCACGTACAGTTGGCAGAATGTCGTTCGGACGCGTCATCTCTCCCGCCACGGGGGAGGTGACGCGGGTCCAGAGAAGCCCCGTGCGCCGGCGGGGGTGGGCGGGAGGTGGCATTCGCGGGGGGATCTCTCGGGGAGGGTGACACGGAGTGGGCAAAACGCAGTTGCCACGTCGGGTGCGTCCGACTCCGACTCCGGCTCGTCTGCCTGCTCCCTGTGACATCAGCGCCAAGGCCACCGTGTCACTGGGCTGGGGGGTGGGAGGATCCGCTGAGACCCCGACTTAGTCCCTGGGGCAAACCGACACCCCCTCGGTGTCTGTTTCCTTCCCTGCTGTCTGGCTGCTTCCGAGCTCTCGGGGCCTGGCCACGTGCAGGGCGCGTTTTCTGATGGCCCAGGAATTTGTCACCAAGGGAACGGCGAGTCCGGGGACTCCGGGAAGCTGGGCAGGTGGCCCTGCCTGTGCGCCGGGGTTCGGGCTCTTGGGGTCCTCACAGCTAGTCACAGTTCCTCTCGGCAGCCCCCGGCGGGTCCCCTCCTCCTGCCCGGGCCACCCTCTGCTCCCCCGTGGCGCCGTCCCGCGCGTGGCTGTTCCGTCGTGGGCATCTTAGCTCGCGGTGGACCCCCGAGCCGGGACCCCCGAGGCCGGGGCACTCGGGAAGGTGGCCTAACAGAGCACAGACTGGAGTGGGAGAGGCCGGGGACAGGGTGTCACCTCGAGAGGCCCTGTCATCGTAGCTCAGGGCTGGGGTAATGGGGCAGGTGGGGGTCGCAGAGCCGGGAACAGGGCCGGGCCCAAACTGGGCACTGGGGACTTCGGGCTCCGGGCACAGCAGGGGGCTGGGAGCTGCAGGGGGTACCCCAGGGAGGACAGGCTCCCTGCCGAGGGCACCCCGAGAATTTGCTCTGAGGCCCAGAGACAGCCGGGA
Source organism: Eulemur rufifrons (assembly GCF_041146395.1). NCBI lineage: Eukaryota > Metazoa > Chordata > Mammalia > Primates > Lemuridae > Eulemur > Eulemur rufifrons. The sequence continues at coordinate 6,832 of NW_027183304.1, read as the reverse complement.
GGGGTCGACACCTCCAACCCCGAACCTTCTTCCCACGGGACCCAGCTCTCTGCTGGCAAGAGCAGCTTTTTCTCAAAACCCCATGAAATCGATCAGCCAACACTGCGAGTGGCCGCTCCGTGCCAGGCCTTGTGGCGCGTGACGGAAAAATACAGGGCCCTGTCGTGCGCTGGCAGAAACAAGGCAACTGGTCATTGCGGCCCAGAGGGACCGGGGACCGTGACCCAGCCAGGCCCAGGCATGTTGGAACAAAAAGGCAAGAAGAGACGCGTTCTGGCTGGGAGGCCCGGAAGGACGATGCCACCCAGAAGGGCGCGGTTGGCAGCGGGCTTTGCAGTAGGGGTAGGAGTTCGCCAGGCAGCAGGAAGGAAAAGGGCACGTCCGGCTGAGCCCGGGATGCGCGTGGTCTTGGCCGCGCGGCCCAGAGGCTCAGATGGAGATGCTCAACGTCATCGGTAACCAGGGAAACGGGGACTGGAACCACAGAAGGAAGATGCCACGTCACACCCGTCCGGTTGGCAAATCTGAAGTCTGACATTTCCAAGTGTCGGCGCCGATTCCGGTGGGGACAAGAGAAACGCTCGAGGCAGGGGGTGTCAATTGGTCCCATCCCTGTTTGGGAAACCGTCTGTCCTTGACCCGGCCACGCTGAACGTCTTCCTCCCCCGGCCGGATCGGTGGTCTTCGAGACGCACAATGTCACAGGCGTGTAAATAACGAATTTTGATCCGTCACGAAAGGATTGAGCGAGATCGCCCGTCGTTTGGCCCCAGTTCCGTCTCGACCGGTGACGAGGAAAGGCGAGTCGGGAACCGTGGGACCCTTGCTCCTCTCGGGGACACCCACGGAGGGTGGAGGAGGGAGAAGAACCAGCCGAGGGGGAGGCTGGCGGAGACCCAGCAAGGAATGTTCCAGAAGCTGAGTGGAGAGCTGTCGTGGGCCGTGTCCTCCGCAGGGAAACCAGGAAGGGGACAGTGGGGGTCGCGGGGGGGACGATGTTGACACGTTTCCCCGGCCGACAGTGACAGGCACGCGGCGGGTGGCACCGTGGGGTCTCTCGTGCCTGGGGGCCGCACCATGGTTGCCCTCTGCTGCCCAGGCACGCCAGTGGCTTGCCGGCCCCCCGACAGCGTGGGGAAGGCATTGATTGGCCTTCTAGAACCTTCCGGCCTAGCAGGCTAGATAGTCCGGGTGTGGCGGTGGCCCCAGGACAATGCGATTAGTGCCCTAAGACAGATGCCGGCGGCGTGGTCAGTTCAGGGGGTACAGCGCATCCGGCTGTCTGTCCTCCTCTGTCCCCCAAGTGGCTGACGCTGGAGTTGCTTGGGCACATTCGCATGGAAACCTGTCCCCGCCGTGGCTTGTAATTTTCTAGCTGAGTGACTTCAGGGCGGGCCCACTTGGGAATTTAATCACCGTTATGCTGGGCGAGCTCTGCTGAGGTCCAGGGCTCGGAGGGACGGGCGATTCTGGACAATCTCGTGACACTCGGCACGGGGCACCGCCGGTCACAGGATTTGCCTGTCCCTGAGGCTTGCGTCCCCCGGTAACCGGTCCCCCGGCCTTCTTGGCACCAGGAACCGGTTTCCTGGAAGACAATGTTTTTTCCACGAACCGGGGAAGAGGGGGGGATGGATGGTTTGAGGCTGATGCAAGCGTGTTGCATTTATGGTGCAAATTGTTTCGGGCCGTGGTGACATTGTGACATATAACGAAACCAGTATACAACTCACCGTGACGCAGAATCCAGTGCCCATCCGACAGGAGGCGGAGCGATGGGGCTGCTGCCCACCGCCTGCTGTTGGTTCCCAGCAGTCCACAGTACCAGGGTCCTGGACCGCAGCCCCCCGGGGGTTGGGGACTGGGGCTTGGGGACTGCGGATCTGTGTACTGAACCACAGGTTTTGAAGCCAGATCTTGATCTTGGCAACCCTAATTCATCAGCTCCCCGGGGCCAAACTAAATAGGAAAAAATCTGACTGCAGAGTTATCATAGCTAAAGGTATGAATCTCTAAGTAGTAGCAATGTAGTCCTACAGGAAAACAGTGGACGGAAGCGTCTCAGAATTAGCCTTTCCAAAGCCCAGGGCCCAGCGTGGGGATATAACATGCGGCCGGTCTAGACTGTGGTGCGGAAAAAGGCTCAGAGGCTTCCTGGGTTTAGCAGGAAAAAAGGGAGCTGGGATTGATTAGTAATGTCTGCCCTGGGTGCCGGAGGGGATAGCAGTGGCCCGCCTGCCATGGGTCGTAATGTGACCATTTCTTGGATGCTCCCAGGTGCCGGGGGGAGGGTTTCTCCAACGTTCTCCCCATTTGCCCTCCCAGCAACTCTGCAAGGAGGTCCTGGTGCCACTTTCGTGGGAAAATTGTTCGTGGAACCACATCAAGGAATCAGAACCCCAATTCAAAATGAAACATACCGTGCGATTCTATTAAAATGACAAATTATAATGACAATGGCACGTGACTGTCATTATGAGCTTGTAATCGTATTATAGGTAACTACCGACAGATTTTAATATGTGCAGAGAGGAAGAACCTGGAAGAAAATATAATGTTCATAATGATTATTACCGGGTGGTACGATTGTAGATAGAGTTTATTATTTTTTTCTTTATGCTTGTATTTTTTTGTTTTTCTACAATGACCAATATTCCTTTTCCAAGCGTACATACGTCGTGTGTGTGAGTGGGTGTGTACATGGTTTTACTTGTTTATTTTTATTTATTTATTTTGAGAAAGAGTCTTGCTCTGTCACCTGGGCTAGAGTGCCGTGGCGTCAGCCTCACTCACAGCAGCCTCAGACTCCTGGGCTCAAGCAATCCTCCTGCCTCGGCCTCCCGAGTAGCTGGGACGACAGGCATGCGCCACCACGCCCGGCTCATTTTTCTTTTTTTCTTTTTTGTAGAGATGGGGTCTTGCTGTGTTGTCCAGGCTGGCCTCAAACTCCAGGTCTCAAGTGATCCTCCTGCCTCAGCCTCCCCAGTAGCTGGGACTACAGGCATGCGCCACCGCGCCCGGCTAATTTTTTATGTATATTTTTAGTTGTCCAGCTAGTTTCTTTCTATTTTTAGCAGAGACGGGGTCTCGCTCTTGCTCAGGCTGGTCTCAAACTCCTGACCTCGAGCGATCCTCCCGCCTCGGCCTCCCCGAGTGCCTGGATGACAGGCGTGAGCCAGCGCACGTGCCCGGCCTGATTTTTTTGTATTTTATTTAGAGACGGGGTCTTGCTATGTTGTCCAGACTGGTCTCTCCAGAGTGCCGGGATGACAGGCGTGAGCCACCGCACGCGCCCGGCCTGATTTTTTGTATTTTATTTGGAGACGGGGTCTTGCTATGTTGTCCAGGCTGGTCTCCCCAGAGTGCCGGGATGACAGGCGTGAGCCACCGCACGTGCCCGGCCTGATTTTTTGTACTTTATTTGGAGACGGGGTCTTGCTATGTTGTCCAGGCTGGTCTCCCCAGAGTGCTGGGATGACGGGCGTGAGCCACCGCACGTGCCCGGCCTGATTTTTTTGTATTTTATTTAGAGACGGGGTCTTGCTATGTTGTCCAGGCTGGTCTCCCCAGAGTGCCGGGATGACAGGCGTGAGCCACCGCACGTGCCCGGCCTGATTTTTTTGTATTTTATTTAGAGACGGGGTCTTGCTATGTTGTCCAGGCTGGTCTCCCCAGAGTACTGGGATGACACACGCGAGCCACCACCGCGCCCGGCCTCTTCCGGGACTCTGGTCGCATTCGGACCCGTCAGCGATCCGAGGAAACCTCCTAATGAAAGGCGAAGTTCTCAGTGCAGGGAGCTGGGAGTCCCCCGGGCGGTTTTCACTTTTGCTCGCCTTCTATTTCGGGGCGCGCTTTGGTTTCAGACGGGGCGTTTGCACCGTCGGGAGGAAGAGGAAGCCTCACCCCGTGCTGGGCGGGCCACACCCCAACAGGGGACGCGTCGTGGACAGGGGTGACGGGGACGCTGGGACCGCAGAGCACTCAGCAGTGGGGGGAGGGGAGAGCGGGTGCGTGGAGGGCGGGGTCTCCCCCCGCCGTGGCTGTTCCCCTCCCCCCACCCCCGCCACCGCCGCCACGCGATCACCTTGGGAGCAGGTCCCCACCTGGGTCCGGGGCCAGTGGTGGGGGTGGCTCCCAGGCCGGCCGGGCTGGTGCCCAGCTAGAGCTCCGGGCGTCCACCCTGGCGGGGACAAGGGGGGAACCTGGGGGTGGGGTGGGTGGGGGAGGGGAGGCCGAGCGAACGGGAACATGGCGGGGGGCGGTCAGAGAAATGGCTTCCAACACGAACCGGGTCTCAATCGTCGTGGGGTCCGGCGACGCCGGGGTCCCTTGTGTGTTTGATGCGTCATTTACGGGTGGAGGAAGGAGAGAAGGAACAGGAGCATTTAGAGTCCAGGGTCGTGGAGCAGAAACAGACCCCCCCATAGATCCCGTTGAGGTCCCCGATGTCCTCTCTGAAGACCCCCCTCCACCATTCCTCGCCCCTCCCTCCCAGACCCCTAAGGAGCCCAAGGAGACCCCGCGGTTTCCCACCCCCGTGAGATCCCGGCGGGGCCGAGCTGTCCCCTGAGGGGCGACGTTGTCCACCGCTTCAGATGAGGGTCTTCGAGGCGGATCTTTCTGCCCCCCACCCCAGAGTTTGAGGCCAGCCTGGACAACATAGCAAGACCCCATCTCTACAAAAAAGAAAAATGAGCCGGGCGTGGTGGTGCATGCCTGTCGTCCTAGCTACTCGGGAGGCTGAGGCAGGAGGATCGCTCGAGCCCGGGAGTTGGAGGCCAGCCTGGGCAACATAGCAAGACCCCATCTCTACAAAAAAGCAAAAAAGCAAAATGAGCCGGGCGTGGTGGCGCATGCCTGTCGTCCCAGCTACTCGGGAGGCTGAGGCAGGAGGATCGCTGGAGCCCAGGAGTCTGAGGCTGCTGTGAGCGAGGCTGACGCCACCCACGGCACTCTAGCCCGGGCGACAGAGCCAGACTCTGTCTCAAAAAAAAGGAAAGAAAAGGTTTTGCTGTGGTTTTGTCTTCCTAGGATTATAATTTTGTCTTGGAAAACGGCTCTGTTGAGGATCAGCCTGTTTTAAAAAAGAAGCTGAGACTGGGCTGGGTTTCGGGGGTGATTAGTCCAATGCCCACTGTGTTCCCCGAATCTGAACTCTGCCTTCCAGACACAGAAGGGGCCCCCCTGCCTGTCCACGTCCCCGGCCCCCACGGGACATTCGTAGCTGTCACAGCACGGTCTGTGGCCTCCGGGAAGGCTCCCTGGACCGTTGGCTACTGGATTCCGGTGACGCTCTTGAGCACTGGTGACCGGGGTGTCCTGCGGGAGGCCAGACGGCCTTCCGGGCTCTCAGGGGGAAGAGCCCAGGCCGTGCCGGGTCACGGGGACAGACACGGGGTGGCGCGTGGAGGAGCCTCGTGGCCTTTGTGGTTTGGGCCACAGCACCGGGAGGGGGTTGGGGCGGGAGGGACAGACGGGTCCCCGGCGTGCATGGTGTCTTCCTCTTATCGCTCAGTCACACTGGGGTCAAGAGGGCCAACCTGCAGTCACCCTGGCTGAGCTGACATTCCGCCCCCGGGCTGGCTGTGTGGCCTCAGGCAAGTTGGGGCGATGTGGGGGAGGATGCCTGGAGTCCAGCTCCCCCGGGAGGAATGTTCTGGAACCCAGGGAGAAGGAAGACAGGCAGGTGGACGCCTGCCTTCTCCTTTCATTGAGGCCGGGGTCGCAGGTCAGGTGACAGATGTCCCCGCCTGTCCGGTGACGGGAGCAGACACTCCTCCTCTGACCCCGTGTGTCCTCCGACAAAACCGTTGCTTTCTGGATTTTTCCGTACAAAGTGACCATTTCTTCCGTTGTCCTTCACGGAGGCCTGATGTCACTTGGGAAGGGGACTAGCGTCTTCCTCTCGGGGCCAGCCTGGGCCGCAAGCTTTAGGGACATCGGCCGTTGGACCCTCCCTGCGTCTTCCTTCGAGAGTCCCTGTTGTCCCCGGCCGCAGATGAGCAGCTGGAGGTGGCAGCCGCGTCCAGCCCGGGCCGCGGTCCTCAGGGAACAGGTGGGGCCTCTTTGCTGGGGGACGGTCCTGTCACCTCCGCAGTGGTCTCGGTCGTTCAAGGCAGCGGTGGCTGCCGGTGTCTCCCCGGGTGTCCCGTCCCCGGCGCGGCCGGGGAGAGCGTGCATTGTCGTGCCGAGCCCTCCCGAGTCCAGCCACGTTTTTGCATCTTTCTTGCGACGTAGCCGCCCGAGACCCGTGACGCTAAGAGGATGCCCATTTTCCAGGTGAGCACACTGAGATCTAGAGAGGTCAGCCCGCCGAAACGATTCACAAGCCAAGAACTAAAGGAGAAAAGTGATTTTTTTTGGTTGTTGTCGCCCGGGCTAGAGTGCCGTGGCGCCAGCCTCGCTCACAGCAGCCTCAGCCTCCTGGGCTCAAGCGATCCTCCTGCCTCGGCCTCCCGAGTAGCTGGGACGACAGGCATGCGCCACCACGCCCGGCTCATTTTTCTTTTTTTCTTTTTTGTAGAGATGGGGTCTTGCTATGTTGTCCAGGCTGGCCTCAAACTCCAGGGCTCAAGCCATCCTCCCGCCTCAGCCTCCCGAGTAGCTGGGACGACAGGCATGCGCCACCACACCCGGCTCATTTTTTCTATATATATTTTTAGCTGTCCAGCTAATTTCTTTCTATTTTTAGTAGAGATGGGGTCTCACTCTTGCTCAGGCTGGTCTCGAACTCCTGACCTCGAGCGATCCTCCCGCCTCAGCCTCCCAGAGTGCCGGGATGACAGGCGGGAGCCCCCGCATCTGGCCTGATTTTTTTGTATTTTATTTA
>NW_027183303.1:0-22500 GCF_041146395.1 Eulemur rufifrons | reverse complement strand
CTAAAAAAAAGTGTAACCGTTAGACCTAAGAGTAACATTTAACCCTAACCCTAAGCCCTAACCCTAAGCCCTCACCCTAACACTAAACTTCATCCTTAACCCTAACCAGAATCCTAACCCTAAATCTAATTCTCAGACTTCTTGCTTTCTTAGAGTTTAGAAAGCCTGCAATCCTCCCATGCCATGCGTGAAAGGAGGCTCTACCACTGTGTCCTGCATGAAACCCACGGGCCCATACACAGAGTATGATAGAGTGGGTTCCCGGGTACAATCCCAGCCCCCTAAACTCCCCCCGCCCGCCTAATGCAGACAGGGCCCGTGCGCTAAGCATAAACAATACCTTTAACAGATAACCCTAACCCTGAACATAACACCCAACCCTGTTCCTATTTCTCCCCTTAACACGTAAACCTCACCGTGCGCCTAACTTTAACCTCTTATCCTAACGTTAATGCATAACCCATTTCCTGAGAACAACCCCTATCCCATAATTCTAACCCTATCTCCTAGTCATCACTGTGACACCTAATCCCTAACCCTAATTCGAAACCGCTAACCCTAACCGTAACCCTACCTACAACCCTAACACTGACAGTAACCCTTACTTCTAACCCCAACGCTATGCCTAACAAAAACCCTAACCCTGCACCCTAACCCCTAAGCCTTACCCTAACCCTTAACCCTAATCCTAATCCTAACCATTAAACCTAACCCTAGCTCTTAAAGATAACCCTGAACCTTGCCCTCACGACTAGACCGAACCCTGACACTAACCTAACACCTAACCCTAACCAGAACCCCTAAAGCTAAGCCTGAACCCTATCCCTAACCCTAGCAGTAAACTTTAACCCTAAACCTAAGCCCAACCCGTATCCCTAATCCTATCCTTTTACCCTAAAACTAACCCCTAAACCTAACCCCTATACCTCACCCTAACTCTAACCCCAATCCTAATTCTAACCATACCCCTTCCTAAAACACTAACTCCTAACCGCTAACCCTAACACTAACCAAAAACCCTAATCAATAATCCCTAACCCTAACGCTTAACCTTTACCCTAACCGTTAACCCACACCGTAAATCTTAACACTGACCCTAACATTAACCTTTAACTCTAAGCCTAACCCTTAACCCTACAGTAAGGAAGACCCTTAATGCTAATGGGATCCCTTATCCCTAACCCTAACACTACAGCTAAAAATAACCCTAACCTTTGATCCTTAAACCTAACCCCTAACACTTACTTTAACCCCAAACCCTAACCCTAATCCTAAGCATTAAACCTAACCCTATCTCTGAACCCTAACGCTAGCCCTTACCCTAACGCCTAGATCTAACCCTAAATCGAATCTACCGCCTAATCCTAACCTTAAGCCCTAACGCTAACTCTAACCCTGAACCCTAAACCTACCCGTATCCCTTAACACTAACCCTATCCGTGAACTTTAACCCTGACCCTAACCATTACCCGCACCCAAGCATTTAACCCTGACCCTACCCCTAATCCTTAATGATAACACTAACACTAAACCCTAACCCTAAGCCCAACACTTAACCCTAATCCTATCCCTTAACCCTAACCGTAACGCAAACCCCTAAACGTAACCCTAACCGTGACCAGTAAACCTAACCTTACCCTCTAACACAAACCATAGCACATAACTCTAACCCTAAAACTAAACCTAACCCCAACCCTAACCCTAAACCCTAACTCTTAACCTTAACCCAAAGCGTTAACTCTCACGCTAACCTTTAAACCTAACCCTAATCCTAATCTTCAACCCTAAACCTAACACTTAACCCTAACCCTGTACCAAACCCTAACCCCTCATCTTAACCCTAACCGTAAACCTCAACCCTAAACCAAAGTGTAGCCGTTAAACCTAAGAGTAGCCTTTAACCCTAACGCTAATCCCTAACCCTAAGCCCTCACCCTAACACTAAACTTCATCCTTAACCCTAACCATAATCCTAACCCTAAATCTAATTCTCAGACTTCTTGCTTTCTTAGAGTTTAGAAAGCCTGCAATCCTCCCATGCCATGCGTGAAAGGAGGCTCTACCTCTGCGTCCTGCATGAAACCCACGGGCCCATACCCAGAGTATGATAGAGTGGGTTCCCGGGTACAATCCCAGCCCCCTAAACTCCCCCCGCCCGCCTAATGCAGACAGGGCCCGTGCGCTAAGCATAAACAATACCTTTAACAGATAACCCTAACCCTGAACATAACACCCAACCCTGTTCCTATTTCTCCCCTTAACACGTAAACCTCACCGTGCGCCTAACTTTAACCTCTTATCCTAACGTTAATGCATAACCCATTTCCTCAGAACAACCCCATCTGATAATTCTAACCCTATCTCCTAGTCCTCACTGTGACACCTAATCCCTAACCCTAATTCTAAACCGCTAACCCTAACCGTAACCCTACCTACAACCCTAACACTGACAGTAACCCTTACTTCTAACCCCAACGCTATGCCTAACAAAAAACCTAACCCTTGACGCTAACCCTTCACCCTAACCCCTAAGCCTTACCCTAACCCTTAACCCTAATCCTAATCCTAACCATTAAACCTAACCCTAGCTCTTAAAGCTAACCCTAAACCTTACCCTCACGACTAGACCTAACCCTGACACTAACCTAACACCTAACCCTAACCAGAACCCCTAAAGCTAAGCCTGAACCCTATCCCTAACCCTAGCAGTAAACTTTAACCCTAAACCTAAGCCCAACCCGTAACCCTAATCCTATCCTTTTACCCTAAAACTAACCCCTAAACCTAACCCCTATACCTCACCCTAACTCTAACCCCAATCCTAATTCTAACCATACCCCTTCCTAAAACACTAACTCCTAACCGCTAACCCTAAGACTAACCAAAAACCCTAATCACTAATCCCTAACCCTAACGCTTAACCTTTACCCTAACTGTTAACCCTCACTCTAAATCTCAACACTGACCCTAACCTTAACCTTTAACTCTAAGCCTAACCCTTAATCCTACAGTAAGGAAGACCCTTAATGTTAATGGGATCCCTTATCCCTAACCCTAACACTACAGCTAAAAATAACCCTAACCTTTGATCCTGAAACCTAACCCCTAACACTTACTTTAACCCCAAACCCTAACCCTAATCCTAAGCATTAAACCTAACCCTATCTCTTAACCCTAACGCTAGCCCTTACCCTAACGCCTAGATCTAACCCTAAGTCTAACCTACCGCCTAATCCTAAGCTTAAGCCCTAATGCTAACTCTAACCCTGAACCCTAAACCTACCCGTAACCCTTAACACTAACCCTATCCGTGAACCTTAACCCTGACCCTAACTATTACCCGCACCCAAGCATTTAACCCTGACCCTAACCCTAATCCTTAATGCTAACCCTAACACTAAACCCTAACCCTAAGCCCAACACTTATCCCTAATCCTATCCCTTAACCCTAACCCTAACCCTAATGCTACCCCCTAAACGTAACCCTAACCGTGACCAGTAAACCTAAACCTAACCTCTAACACAAAGCATAGCTCATAACTCTAACCCTAAATCTAACCCTAACCCTAACCCTAACCCTAAACCCTAACTCTTAACCTTAACCCTAAGCGTTAACTCTCACGCTAACCTTTAATCCTAACCCTAATCCTAATCTTCAACCCTAAACCTAACACTTAACCCTAACCCTGTACCAAACCCTAACCCCTCATCTTAACCCTAACGGTAAACCTCAACCCTATACCAGAGTGTAACCATTAAACCCAAGAGTAACCTTTAACCCTAACCCTAATCCCTAACCCTAAGCCCTCACCATAACACTAAACTTCATCCTTAACCCTAACCATAATCCTACCCCTAAATCTAATTCTCAGACTTCTTGCTTTCTTAGAGTTTAGAAAGCCTTCAATCCTCCCATGCCATGCGTGAAAGGAGGCTCTACCTCTGCGTCCTGCATTAAACACACGGGCTCATACCCAGAGTATGATAGAGTGGGTTCCCGGGTACAATCCCAGTCCCCTAAACTCCCCCCGCCCGCCCAATGCAGACAGGGTCCGTGCGCTAAGCATAAACAGTACCTTTAACAGATAACCCTAACCCTGAACATAACACCCAACCCTGTTTCTATTTCTCCCCTTAACACGTAAACCTCACCGTGCGCCTAACTTTAACCTCTTATCCTAACGTTAATGCATAACCCATTTCCTGAGAACAACCCCTATCCCATAATTCTAACCCTATTTCCTAGTCATCACTGTGACACCTAATCCCTAACCCTAATTCTAAACCGCTAACCCTAACCGTAACCCTACCTACAACCCTTACACTGACAGTAACCCTTACTTCTAACCCCAACGCTATGCCTAACAAAAACCCTAAACCTTCACCCTAACCCCTAAGCCTTACCCTAACCCTTAACCCTAATCCTAATCCTAACCATTAAACCTAACCCTAGCTCTTAAAGCTAACCCTAAACCTTACCCTCACGACTAGACCTAACGCTGACACTAACCTAACACCTAACCCTAACCAGAACCCCTAAAGCTAACCCTGAACCCTATCCCTAACCCTAGCAGTAAACTTTAACCCTAAACCTAAGCCCAACCCGTAACCCTAATCCTATCCTTTTACCCTAAAACTAACCCCTAAACCTAACCCCTATACCTCACCCTAACTCTAACCCCAATCCTAATTCTAACCATACCCCTTCATAAAACACTATCTCCTAACCGCTAACCCTAACACTAACCAAAAACCCTAATCACTAATCCCTAACCCTAACGCTTAACCTTTACTCTAACCGTTAACCCTCACCCTAAATCTTAACACTGACCCGAACCTTAACCTTTAACTCTAAGCCTAACCCTTAACCCTACAGTAAGGAAGACCCTTAATGCTAATGGGATCCCTTATCCCTAACCCTAACACTACAGCTAAAAATAACCCTAAGCTTTGATCCTTAAACCTAACCCCTAACACTTACTTTAACCCCAAACCCTAACCCTAATCCTAAGCATTAAACCTAACCCTATCTCTTAACCCTAACGCTAGCCCTTACCCTAACGCCTAGATCTAACCCTAAGTCTAACCTACCGCCTAATCCTAACCTTAAGCCCTAATGCTAATTCTAACCCTGAACCCTAAACCTACCCGTAACCCTTAACACTAACCCTATCCGTGAACCTTAACCCTGACCCTAACCATTACCCGCACCCAAGCATTTAACACTGACCCTTCCCCTAATCCTTAATGATAACCCTAACACTAAACCCTAACCCTAAGCCCAACACTTATCCCTAATCCTATCCCTTAACCCTAACCCTAACCCTAATGCTACCCCCTAAACGTAACCCTAACCGTGACCAGTAAACCTAACCCTAACCTCTAACACAAACCATAGCACATAACTCTAACCCTAAAACTAACCCTAGCCCTAACCCTAAACCCTAACTCTTAACCTTAACCCTAAGCGTTAACTCTCACGCTAACCTTTAATCCTAACCCTAATCCTAATCTTCAACCCTAAACCTAACACTTAACCCTAACCCTGTACCAAACCCTAACCCCTCATCTTAACCCTAACCGTAAACCTCAACCCTAAACCAAAGTGTAACCGTTAAACCTAAGAGTAACCTTTAACCCTAACCCTAATCCCTAACCCTAAGCCCTCACCCTAACACTAAACTTCATCCTTAACCCTAACCAGAATCCTAACCCTAAATCTAATTCTCAGACTTCTTGCTTTCTTAGAGTTTAGAAAGCCTGCAATCCTCCCATGCCATGCGTGAAAGGAGGCTCTACCACTGTGTCCTGCATGAAACCCACGGGCCCATACCCAGAGTATGATAGAGTGGGTTCCCGGGTACAATCCCAGCCCCCTAAACTCCCCCCGCCCGCCTAATGCAGACAGGGCCCGTGCGCTAAGCATAAACAATACCTTTAACAGATAACCCTAACCCTGAACATAACACCCAACCCTGTTCCTATTTCTCCCCTTAACACGTAAACCTCACCGTGCGCCTAACTTTAACCTCTTATCCTAACGTTAATGCATAACCCATTTCCTGAGAACAACCCCTATCCCATAATTCTAACCCTATCTCCTACTCATCACTGTGACACCTAATCCCTAACCCTAATTCTAAACCGCTAACCCTAACCGTAACCCTACCTACAACCCTGACACTGACAGTAACCCTTACTTCTAACCCCAACGCTATGCCTAACAAAAACCCTAACCCTTGACCCTAACCCTTCACCCTAACCCCTAAGCCTTACCCTAACCCTTAACCCTAATCCTAATCCTAACCATTAAACGTAACCCTAGCTCTTAAAGCTAACCCTAAACCTTACCCTCACGACTAGACCTAACCCTGACACTAACCTAACACCTGACCCTAACCAGACCCCTAAAGCTAACCCTGAACCCTATCCCTTACCCTAGCAGTAAACTTTAACCCTAAACCTAAGCCCAACCCTAACACTAATCCTATCCTTTTAGCTAAACCTAACCCCTATACCTCACCCTAACTCTAACCCCAATCCTAATTCTAACCATACCCCTTCATAAAACACTAACTCCTAACCGCTAACCCTAACACTAACCAAAAACCCTAATCACTAATCCCTAACCCTAACGCTTAACCTTTACCCTAAGAGGTAGGAGAGTCATATGTATGAACGGTTACATTCACGCAGAGAAAGAAACTGTTGGGTGGTGTATGTACGCATGTTAATCTATACTTTGGAGGAAGTTCGAGAGTCATATCTGGGGAAAATTGCAGTCACTTAGAGAAAGCAACAATCGGGGGCCGTTTTGTAGATCTGCTAAATTCTATTTTGGAAGAAGAGTGAAATTCATATGTGGGAACGCTTATGTTCCCTCAGAGAAATCAACGATAGGGCAGTGTTTCGTTGGGATGCTAAAGTGTAGTTTGGAAGAAGTTCGCGAGTCTTATATAAGAAAGCTTACAGTCACCTAGAGAAAGTAACTCTCGGCAGATTGTTTCTAAGCGTGCTAAACTCTAATTTGCATCAATTGTGAGAGTCAAACATGGGAACGCTTACATTCACTCAGAGAACGCAACGTTTGGGTGGTGGTTTGTAAGCATTCTAAACTGTATTTTGGAGGAAGTAGGAGAGTCATATATACGAATGCTTACATTCACGCAGAGAAAGCAACTCTGTGATCGTATTTTGTTGGCATACTAAACTGTGGTTTGGAAGAAGTTCGAGAGCCTTATATAGGAAAGATTACAGTGACACAGAGAAAACAACTCTCTGTAGTTTGTTGGTAGGTCTACTAAACTGTAATTTGGATGATGTGTGAGAACGCTTGCATTCACTCAGAGAAAGAACTTTGTCGTGGTGGTTTGTAGGAATAACAACTGTAGTTCGAAGAAGTAGGAGAGTCATATATGAACGGTTACATTCACGCAGAGAAAGCAACTGTGGAGTGGCGTATGTAATCATCATAATCTGTAGTTTGGAGGAAGTTCGAGAGTCATATCTGGGGAAAATTAGAGTCATTTAGAGAAAGGAACAATCGGGGGCTGGTGTGTAGGTCTGCTAAATTCTATTTTGGAAAAAGAGTGAGAGTCATATATGGGAACGCTTATGTTGACTCAGAGAAATCAACGATGGGGCGCTGTATTGTTGGCATGCTAAACTGTAGTTTGGAAGAAGTTCGAGAGTCTTATATAGGAAAGTTTACAGTCACCTAGAGAAAGCAACTCACAGGAGGTGGTTTGTAAGCCGCTAAACTCTAATTTGGATGAAGTGAAAGAGGCATACGTGGATACGCTTCATTCACTCAGAGAAAGGTAAATTGGGGTGCCGGTTTGTAGGTATACTAACTCCAGTTTGGAAGAAGTACTAGAGTCATATATATGAACGCTTATATGGACGCAGAGAAAGCAACTATGGGGTGGTGTTTTGTAGGCCTGCTAAAATATAGTTTGGAAGAAGTTCGAAAGCAGACAGTCACTTAGAGAAAGCAACTCTTGGCGGTGGATTTTTAGGTCTGCTAAATTGTATTTTGAAAGAAGTACCAGAGTCATATATTCAAACGCTTACATTCATGCAGAGAAAGGAACTGTGGGGTGGTGTTTTCTAGGCGTGCTAAACTCTAGTTTGGACGAAGTTTGAGAATCACATATAAGAAAGCTTAGAGTCACTTAGAGAAAGCAAATCTCTGGGTGTGGAATGTAGGCGTGCTAAACTCTATTTTGGTTTAGATTGAGAGTCATATATGGAAAGGGTTACATTCACTCAGAGAAAGCAACGATGGTGTGGTGGTTTGTAGGCATACTAAACTCTAGTTTGGAAGAAGTAGGAAAATGATATATGGGAACGCTTACATTCATGCAGAGAAAGCAATTATGGGGTGGCTTTTTTGTACCCATGCTAATCTCTAGTTTGGAAGAAGTTATATAGGAAAGCGTACACTCATTTATAGAAACCAACTTTCGGGGGATGAAGGGTAGGCCTGCAAAACTCTACTTTGGAAGAAGTGGGAGAGTCATATTGGGGACCACGTACATTGACTCAGAGAAATCGAGGATGGGGTTGTGTTTTGTAGGCATACTAAACTCTAGTTTGGAGAAAGTAGGAGAATCATATATAGGAACGCTTACATTCATGCAGAGAAAGCAACTATGGAGTGAGGTTTGTATGCCTACTAAACTATAGTTTGGAGGAAGTTTAGAATCTTATATAGCAAAGCTTACAGTCACCTAGAGAGAGCAACTCTTGGGAGATGATTTCTAAGCCTGATAATTTGCACCAACTCTTAAAGTCAAGTATGGGAAGGTTTACATCCACTCAGAACGCAAGGTTTGGGTTGCAGTTTGTGGCCTTAATTGTAGTTCGGAAGAAGTAGGAAAGTCATATATATGAACGGTTACATTCAAGCAGACAAACCAGCTATGGAGTGATGTGTGTATGCCTACTAAACTATAGTTTGGAGGATGTTCGAGAGTCATATCTGGAAAGCTTACAGTCATTTAGAGAAAGAAACTCTCAGGGGGTGGTTCGTAGGCCTGCTAAACTCTATTTTCAAAGAAGTGTTAAAATCATATACAGGAACGCTTACATTCACTCAGAGAAAGCAACGTTGGGGTGGCCGTTTGTGAGCATACTAAACTCTACTTTGGAAGAGGTACAAGAGACATAAATACGAACGCTTACATTAACACAGAGAAAGCAAATACGGGGTTCTGTAGTGCAGGCATGCTAAACTATAGATTAGAAGTTCGAAAGCTGACAGTCACTTAGAGAAAGCAACTCTTGGCGGGTGATTTTTAGGTCTGCTAAATTGTATTTTGAAAGACGTACCAGAGTCATATACAAACGCTTACATTCACGCAGAGAAAGAAACTATGGGGTGATGTGTTGTGGGGATGCTAAACTGCAGTTTGGAAGGTGTTCGAGAGTGTTATATAGGATAGCTTACAGTCACCTAGAGAAAGCAACACTCGGGACAGCTTTATAAGCCTCTAAACACTAATTAGCAGCAATTGTGAGAGTCAAACATGGGAACGCTTACATTCACTCAGAGAACGCAACGTTTGGGTGGCTGGTCTTTAAGCATTCTAAACTGTATTTTGGAGGAAGTAGGAGAGTCATATATACGAATGCTTACATTCACGCAGAGAAAGCAACTCTGTGGTCGTATTTTGTTGGCATGCTAAACTGTGGTTTGGAAGAAGTTCGAGAGCCTTATATAGGAAAGATTACAGTGACACAGAGAAAACAACTCTCTGTAGTTTCTTGGTAGGTCTGCTAAACTGTGATTTGGATGAAGTGTGAGAACGCTTGCATTCACTCAGAGAAAGAACTTTGTCGTGATGGTTTGTAGGAATAACAACTGTAGTTCGAAGAAGTAGGAGAGTCATATATGAACGGTTACATTCACGCAGAGAAAGCAACTGTGGGGTGGCGTAGGTAATCATCATAATCTGTAGTTTGGAGGAAGTTCGAGAGTCATATCTGGGGAAAATTAGAGTCACATAGAGAAAGGAACAATCGGGGGCTGGTGTGTAGGTCTGCTAAATTCTATTTTGGAAAAAGAGTGAGAGTCATATATGGGAACGCTTATGTTGACTCAGAGAAATCAACGATGGGACGCTGTATTGTTGGCATGCTAAACTGTAGTTTGGAAGAAGTTCGAGAGTCTTATATAGGAAAGTTTACAGTCACCTAGAGAAAGCAACTCACAGGAGGTGGTTTGTAAGCCGCTAAACTCTAATTTGGATGAAGTGAAAGAGGCATACATGGATACGCTTCATTCACTCAGAGAAAGGTAAATTGGGGTGCCGGTTTGTAGGTATACTAACTCCAGTTTGGAAGAAGTACTAGAGTCATATATATGAACGCTTATATGGACGCAGAGAAAGCAACTATGGGGTGGTGTTTTGTAGGCCTGCTAAATTATAGTTTGGAAGAAGTTCGAAAGCAGACAGTCACTTAGAGAAAGCAACTCTCGGCGGTTCATTTTTCGGTCTGCTGAATTGTATTTTGAAATAAATACCAGAGTCATATATTCAAACGCTTACATTCATGCAGAGAAAGCAACTCTGGGGTGGTGTTTTCTAGGCATGCTAAACTCTAGTTTGGACGAAGTTTGAGAATCACATATAAGAAAGCTTAGAGTCGCTTAAAGCAAATCTCTGGGTGTGGAATGTAGGCGTGCTAAACTCTATTTTGGTTTCGGAGTGAGAGTCATATATGGGAAGGCTTACATTCACTCAGAGAAAGCAACGATGGTGTGGTGGTTTGTAGGCATACTGAACTCTAGTTTGGAAGAAGTAGGAGAATGATATATGGGAACGCTTACATTCATGCAGAGAAAGCAATTATGGGGTGGCTTTTTTGTAGCCACGCTAATCTCTATTTTGCAAGAAGTTAAAGAGTAATATATAGGAAAGCGTACCGTCATTTATAGAAACCAACTTTCGGGGGATGGTTTGTAGGCCTGCAAAACTCTACTTTGGAAGAAGGGGGAGACTCATATGGGGGACTGGGTACATTCACTCGGAGAAATCAACGATGGGGTTGTGGTTTGTAGGCATACTAAACTCTAGTTTGGAAGAAGGACGAGAATCATATATAGGAACGCTTACATTCATGCAGAGAAAGCAACTATGGAGTGATGTTTGTATGCCTACTAAACGATAGTTTGGAGGATGTTCGAGAGTCATATCTGGAAAGCTTACAGTCATTTAGAGAAAGCAACTCTCTGGGGATGGTTCGTAGGCCTGCTAAACTCTATTTTCAATGAAGTGTTCGAATCATATACAGGAACGCTTACATTCACTCAGAGAAAGCAACGTTGGGGTGGCCGTTTTTGAGCATACTAAACTCTACTTTGGAAGAGGTACAAGAGACATAAATACGAACGCTTACATTAACACAGAGAAAGCAAATACGGGGTGCTGTAATGCAGGCATGCTAAACTATAGATTGGAAGATGTTCGAAAGCTGACAGTCACTTAGAGAAAGCAACTCTTGGCGGGTGATTTTTAGGTCTGCTAAATTGTATTTTGAAAGACGTACCAGAGTCATATACAAACGCTTACATTCATGCAGAGAAAGAAACTATGGGGTGATGTGTTGTTGGCATGCTAAACTGCAGTTTGGAAGGAGTTCGAGAGTGTTATATAGGATAGCTTACAGTCACCTAGAGAAAGCAACACTCGGGACAGCTTTACAAGCCTCTAAACACTAATTAGCAGTAATTGTGAGAGTCAAACATGGGAACGCTTACATTCACGGAGAGAACCCAACGTTTGGGTGGTGGTTTGTAGGCATAATAACTGTAGTTCGGAAGAAGTAGGAGAGTCATATGTATGAACGGTTACATTCACGCAGAGAAAGAATCTGTTGGGTGGTGTATGTACGCATGTTAATCTATACTTTGGAGGAAGTTCGAGAGTCATATCTGGGGAAAATTGCAGTCACTTAGAGAAAGCAACAATCGGGGGCCGTTTTGTAGATCTGCTAAATTCTATTTTGGAAGAAGAGTGAAATTCATATGTGGGAACGCTTATGTTCACTCAGAGAAATCAACGATAGGGCAGTGTTTCGTTGGGATGCTAAAGTGTAGTTTGGAAGAAGTTCGCGAGTCTTATATAAGAAAGCTTACAGTCACCTAGAGAAAGTAACTCTCGGCAGATTGTTTCTAAGCGTGCTAAACTCTAATTTGCATCAATTGTGAGAGTCAAACATGGGAACGCTTACATTCACTCAGAGAACGCAACGTTTGGGTGGTGGTTTGTAAGCATTCTAAACTGTATTTTGGAGGAAGTAGGAGAGTCATATATACGAATGCTTACATTCACGCAGAGAAAGCAACTCTGTGATCGTATTTTGTTGGCATGCTAAACTGTGGTTTGGAAGAAGTTCGAGAGCCTTATATAGGAAAGATTACAGTGACACAGAGAAAACAACTCTCTGTAGTTTGTTGGTAGGTCTACTAAACTGTAATTTGGATGATGTGTGAGAACGCTTGCATTCACTCAGAGAAAGAACTTTGTCGTGGTGGTTTGTAGGAATAACAACTGTAGTTCGAAGAAGTAGGAGAGTCATATATGAACGGTTACATTCACGCAGAGAAAGCAACTGTGGAGTGGCGTATGTAATCATCATAATCTGTAGTTTGGAGGAAGTTCGAGAGTCATATCTGGGGAAAATTAGAGTCATTTAGAGAAAGGAACAATCGGGGGCTGGTGTGTAGGTCTGCTAAATTCTATTTTGGAAAAAGAGTGAGAGTCATATATGGGAACGCTTATGTTCACTCAGAGAAATCAACGATGGGGCGCTGTATTGTTGGCATGCTAAACTGTAGTTTGGAAGAAGTTCGAGAGTCTTATATAGGAAAGTTTACAGTCACCTAGAGAAAGCAACTCACAGGAGGTGGTTTGTAAGCCGCTAAACTCTAATTTGGATGAAGTGAAAGAGGCATACATGGATACGCTTCATTCACTCAGAGAAAGGTAAATTGGGGTGCCGGTTTGTAGGTATACTAACTCCAGTTTGGAAGAAGTACTAGAGTCATATATATGAACGCTTATATGGACGCAGAGAAAGCAACTATGGGGTGGTGTTTTGTAGGCCTGCTAAAATATAGTTTGGAAGAAGTTCGAAAGCAGACAGTCACTTAGAGAAAGCAACTCTTGGCGGTGGATTTTTAGGTCTGCTAAATTGTATTTTGAAAGAAGTACCAGAGTCATATATTCAAACGCTTACATTCATGCAGAGAAAGGAACTGTGGGGTGGTGTTTTCTAGGCATGCTAAACTCTAGTTTGGACGAAGTTTGAGAATCACATATAAGAAAGCTTAGAGTCACTTAGAGAAAGCAAATCTCTGGGTGTGGAATGTAGGCGTGCTAAACTCTATTTTGGTTTAGATTGAGAGTCATATATGGAAAGGGTTACATTCACTCAGAGAAAGCAACGATGGTGTGGTGGTTTGTAGGCATACTAAACTCTAGTTTGGAAGAAGTAGGAAAATGATATATGGGAACGCTTACATTCATGCAGAGAAAGCAATTATGGGGTGGCTTTTTTGTAGCCATGCTAATCTCTAGTTTGGAAGAAGTTATATAGGAAAGCGTACACTCATTTATAGAAACCAACTTTCGGGGGATGAAGGGTAGGCCTGCAAAACTCTACTTTGGAAGAAGTGGGAGAGTCATATTGGGGACCACGTACATTGACTCAGAGAAATCGAGGATGGGGTTGTGTTTTGTAGGCATACTAAACTCTAGTTTGGAGAAAGTACGAGAATCATATATAGGAACGCTTACATTCATGCAGAGAAAGCAACTATGGAGTGAGGTTTGTATGCCTACTAAACTATAGTTTGGAGGAAGTTTAGAATCTTATATAGCAAAGCTTACAGTCACCTAGAGAGAGCAACTCTTGGGAGATGATTTCTAAGCCTGATAATTTGCACCAACTCTTAAAGTCAAGTATGGGAAGGTTTACATCCACTCAGAACGCAAGGTTTGGGTTGCAGTTTGTGGCCTTAATTGTAGTTCGGAAGAAGTAGGAAAGTCATATATATGAACGGTTACATTCACGCAGACAAACCAGCTATGGAGTGATGTGTGTATGCCTACTAAACTATAGTTTGGAGGATGTTCGAGAGTCATATCTGGAAAGCTTACAGTCATTTAGAGAAAGAAACTCTCAGGGGGTGGTTCGTAGGCCTGCTAAACTCTATTTTCAATGAAGTGTTAAAATCATATACAGGAACGCTTACATTCACTCAGAGAAAGCAACGTTGGGGTGGCCGTTTGTGAGCATACTAAACTCTACTTTGGAAGAGGTACAAGAGACATAAATACGAACGCTTACATTAACACAGAGAAAGCAAATACGGGGTTCTGTAGTGCAGGCATGCTAAACTATACAATGGAAGAAGTTCGAAAGCTGACAGTCACTTAGAGAAAGCAACTCTTGGCGGGTGATTTTTTAAGTCTGCTAAATTGTATTTTGAAAGACGTGTCAGAGTCTTATATACAAACGCTTACATTCATGCGTAGAAAGAAACTATGGGGTGATGTGTTGTGGGGATGCTAAACTGCAGTTTGGAAGAAGTTCGAGAGTGTTATGTAGGATAGCTTACAGTCACCTAGAGAAAGCAACACTCAGGAGAGCTTTGCAAGCCTGCTAAACTCTAACAAGCAGCGATTGTGAGAGTCAAACATGGGAACGCTTACATTCACTCAGAGAACACAACGTTTGGGTGGTGGTTTGTAGGCATAATAACTGTAGTTCGGAAGAAGTAGAAGAGTCATATATGAACGGTTACATTCACGCAGAGAAAGCAACTGTTGGGTGGCGTATGTATGCATGCTAATCTGTAGTTTGGAGGAATTTCGAGAGTCATATCTGGGGAAAATTACAGTCACTTAGAGAAAGCAACCATCGGGGGCCATTTTGTAGATCTGCTAAATTCTATTTTGAAAGAAGAATGAGAGTCATATATGGGAACGCTTATGATCACGAAGAGAAATCAACTATGGGGCAGTGTTTTGTTGGCATGCTAAACTGTAGTTTGGAAGAAGTTCGCGAGTCTTACATAGGAAAGTTTACAGTCACCCAGAGAAAGCAACTCTCGGGAGATTGTTTCTAAGCATGCTAAATTCTAGATTGCATCAATTGTGAGAGTCAAACATGGGAACGCTTACATTCACTCAGAGAACGCAACGTTTGGGTGGTGGTTTGTAAGCATTCTAAACTGTATTTTGGAGGAAGTAGGAGAGTCATATATACGAATGCTTACATTCACGCAGAGAAAGCAACTCTGTGATCGTATTTTGTTGGCATGCTAAACTGTGGTTTGGAAGAAGTTCGAGAGCCTTACATAGGAAAGATTACAGTGACACAGAGAAAAACAAATCTCTGTAGTTTGTTGGTAGGTCTGCTAAACTGTAATTTGGATGAAGTGTGAGAACGCTTGCATTCACTCACAGAAAGAACGTTGTCGTGATGGTTTGTAGGAATAAATGCTGTAGTTCAAAAGAAGTAGGAGAGTCATATATGAACGGTTACATTCACGCAGAGAAAGCAACTGTGGGGTGGTCTATGTAATCATCATAATCTAGTTTGGAGAAAGTTCGAGAGTCATATGTGGGAAAAATTAAAGTCACCTAGAGAATTGGAACCATCGGGTGTTGTGTAGGTCTGCTAAATTCTATTTTGGAAGAAGAGTGAGAGTCATATATGGGAACGCTTATGTTCACTCAGAGAAATCAACGATGGGGCGCTGTATTGTTGGCATGCTAAACTGTAGTTTGGAAGAAGTTCGAGAGTCTTATATAGGAAAGTTTACAGTCACCTAGAGAAAGCAACTCACAGGAGGTGGTTTGTGGGCCGCTAAACTCTAATTTGGATGAAGTGAAAGAGGCATACATGGATACGCTTCATTCACTCAGAGAAAGGTAAATTGGGTGCCGGTTTGTAGGTATACTAACTCCAGTTTGGAAGAAGTACGAGAGTCATATATATGAACGCTTATATGGACGCAGAGAAAGCAACTATGGGGTGGTGTTTTGTAGGCATGATAAAATATAATTTGGAAGAAGTTCGAAAGCTGACAGTGACTTAGAGAAAGCAACTCTTGGCGGTTGATTTTGAGGTCTGCTAAATTGTATTTTGATAGAAGTACAAGAGTCATATATAAAATCGCTTATATTTATGCTGAGAAAGAAACTATGTGGTGATGTTTTGTTGGCGTGCTGAAATGTAGTTTCGAAGAAGTTCGACAGTCTTTTATAGGAAAGCTTACAGTCCCCCAGAGGAAGCAACTTTCGAGAGATAGTTTGTAAGCCTGCTAAACTCTACTTTGCATCATTTGGAACAGTCATACTTGGGAACGCTAACATTCTCTCAGAGAACGCAACGTTTGGTTGGTTGTTTGTAAGCATACTAAACTGTATTTTGGAAGAAGTAGCAGAGTCATATATATGAGTGCTTACATTCACGCAGAGAGGGCAACTATGGGGTGGTGTTTTGTAGGCATGCAAATCTCTAGTTGCGAAGAAGTTAAGAGTAATAGGAAAGCTTACAGTCTCACAGAGAAAGCAACCCTTGGGGGCCGGTTTGTAGTTCTGCTAAATTCTATTTTGGATGAAGTGTGAATCATAAATGGGAACGCTAACATTCACTCAGAGAAAGCAAGGTTGCGGTGGTGATTTTTAGTCACACTAAACTGGAGTTTGGAGTAAGTACGAGAATAAAAGAATGCTTACATTCACTCAGAAAAAGCAACGTTGGGGAGGTGGTTGGTAGGTGTACTATACTTTGGAAGAAGTACGAGCGTGATGCATAGGAACGCTTACATTCACGCAAACTATGGGGTGGCCTTTTGTTGGCATGCTAAACTATGTCCCAAAGTCATATATAGGAAAGCGTATAGTGAGAGAAAGCAACTCTCGGGCGGTGTTTTGTAGGTCCGGCAAATTGCATTTTGAAAGCAGTCCGAGATTCATATAAGGGAAGGCCTATATCCACTCAGAGAAAGCAATGTTAGGCTGGTGGTTTGTAGGCATACTAAACTGTATTTTGGAACTCGTATGTATGACTCTCACACTTGATCCAAATTAGAGTTCACCAGGCCTATAAACCACATCCTGAGAGTTGCTTTCTCTAGGTGAATGTAAGCTTTCCTATGTAAAACTCTCGAACTTCTTCCAAACTAAAGTTTAGCATGCCAACAGTACACCACCGCATCGTTGCTTTCTCTGAGTGAACATAAGCATTCCCTTATATGAATCACTTTTTCCAAAATAGAATTTAGCAGACCTACAAACCAGTCCCCGATGGTTGATTTAGCTATGTGACTGTAATTTTCCCCAGATATGACTCTCAAACTTCCTCCAAAGTATAGATTAACATGCGTACATACACCACCCAACAGTTTCTTTCTCTGCGTGAATGTAACTGTTCATATATATGACTCTCCTACTTCTTCCGACCTACAGTTATTATGCCTACAAACCACCACCCAAACGTTGTGTTCTCTCCGTGAATGTAAGCTTTCCCATAATTGACTCTCACAATTGCTGCTAATTAGTGTTTAGAGGCTTGCAAAGCTGTCCCGAGTGTTGTTTTCTCTAGGTGACTGTAGCTATCCTATATAACACTCTGGAAGTCCTTTCAAACTGCAGTTTAGCATGCCAACAACACATCACCCCATAGTTTCTTTCTCTGCATAAATGTAAGCGTTTGTGTATATAACTCTTGTACGTCTTTCAAAATACAATTTAGCAGACCTAAAAATCACCCGCCAAGAGTTGCTTTCTCTAAGTGACTGTCAGCTTTCGAACTTCTTCCAATCTATAGTTTAGCATGCCTGCACTACAGCACCCCGTATTTGCTTTCTCTGTGTTAATGTAAGCGTTCCTATGTATGTCTCTCGTACCTCTTCCAAAGTAGAGTTTAGTATGCTCAAAAACGGCCACCCCAACGTTGCTTTCTCTGAGTGAATGTAAGCGTTCCTGTATATGATTCGAACACTTCATTGAAAATAGAGTTTAGCAGGCCTACGAACCACCCCCAGAGAGTTGCTTTCTCTAAATGACTGTAAGCTTTCCAGATATGACTCTCGAACATCCTCCAATCTATCGTTTAGTAGGCATACAAACATCACTCCATAGTTGCTTTCTCTGCATGAATGTAAGCGTTCCTATAAATGATTCTCGTCCTTCTTCCAAACTAGAGTTTAGTATGCCTACAAACCACAACCCCGTCGTTGATTTCTCCGAGTGAATATACCCAGTCCCCCATATGACTCTCCCCCTTCTTCCAAAGTAGAGTTTTGCAGGCCTACAAATCATCCCCCGAAAGTTGGTTTCTATAAATGACGGTACGCTTTCCTATATATTACTCTTTAACTTCTTGCAAAATAGAGATTTGCATGGCTACAAAAAAGCCACCCCATAATTGCTTTCTCTGCATGAATGTAAGCGTTCCCATATATCATTCTCCTACTTCTTCCAAACTAGAGTTCAGTATGCCTACAAACGACCACACCATCGTTGCTTTCTCTGAGTGAATGTAAGCCTTCCCATATATGACTCTCACTCTGAAACCAAAATAGAGTTTGGCACACCTACATTCCACACCCAGAGATTTGCTTTAAGCGACTCTAAGCTTTCTTATATGGGATTGTCAAACTTCGTCCAAACTAGAGTTTAGCATGCCTAGAAACCACCCCACAGTTGCTTTCTCTGCATGAATGTAAGCGTTCATATACATGACTCTCGTACTTCCTCCAAAATACAGTTTAGAATGCCTACAAACCACCACCCAAACGTTACGTTCTCTGAATGAATGAAAGCATTCCCATGTTTGACTCTCACAATTGATGCAAAGTAGAGTTTAGCAGGCCAAGAAAGGCTCTCCCGAGAGTTGCTTTCTCTAGGTGACTGTAAGCTTTCCTAAATAAGACTCTCCAACTTCTTCCAAACTACAGGTTAACATGCCCACAAAACATCACCCCATGGTTTTTTCTTTGCATGAATGTAAGCATTAGTATATATCACTCTGGTACTTCTTTCAAAATACAATTTAGCAGACCTAAAAATCACCCACCAAGAGTTGCTTTCTCTAAATGACTGTTCAGGTTTGGAACTTCTTCCAAACTATAGCATGCTTACAAAACACCACCACGTAGTTGCTTTCTCTGTGTGAATGTAAGCCTTCCCAAATATCATTCTCGTACTTCTTCCAAACTATTTAGTATGCCTACAAAAACCACCCCAGTGTTGTTTCTCTGAGGGAATGTAATCGGTCCCATGTTTGACTCTCACACTTCATCCAAATTAGAGTTTAGCATGTGTACAAAAAAATCTCCCGAGTGTTGCTTTCCCTGGGTGACGGTAATCTTTCCTGTATAAGGTTCTCCAACTTCTTCCAAACTGCAGTTTAGCATGCCTACAAAACCTGACGCCATAAGTGCTTTCTCTGTGTGAATGTAAGTGTTCCTATATAGGACTCTCGTACTTCTTCCAAACTACAGTTTAGTATGCCCTACAAACCACCACCCAAACGTTGTTTTCTCTGAGTGAATGTAAGCGTTCCCATATATGACTCTCACATTTCAACCAAAATAACTCTATTTCAACCAAAATAACTCTACATTCCACACCCAGAGAGTTGCTTTCTCTACGTGACTGTAAACTTTCCTATATATGACTCTCAAACTTCGTCCAAACTAGAGTTTTGCAAGCCTACAAAACACCACCCCATAGTTGCATTCGGTGCCGGAATGTAAGCGGTTCTACATGTGATTCTCTTGCTTCTTCTAGGAACCACAACCACAACGTTGCTTTCACTGAGTTCCCATATATTATTCTAACACTTCATTGAAAATAGAGTTTAGCAGGCCTACGAAACACCCCCGAGGGTTGCTTTCTCTAAGTGACTGTAAGCTTCCCAGATATGGCTCTCGAACTTCCTCCAAACTATATTTTAGTAGGCATACAAACATCACTCCATAGTTGCTTTCTCTGCGTGAAGGTAAGCTTTCCTATATACGATTCTCGTACTTCTTCCAAACTAGAGTTGACTATGCCTACAAATCACAATCCCATCGTTGATTTCTCTGAGTGAATGCACGCGGTCCCCAATATGACTCTCTCCCACTTCCAAACTGGAGTTTTGCAGGTGTACAAAACATCCCCCGAGAGTTGGTTTCTATGACTGTACCCTTTCCTATATATTACTCCTTAACTTCTTCCAAACTAGAGATTAGCATGGCTACAAAAACGCCACCCCATAATTGCTTTCTCTACGCGAATGTAAGCGTTCCCATATATCATTCTCCTACTTCTTCCAAACTAGAGTTTAGTATGCCTACAAACCACCACGCCGTCGTTGCTTTCTCTGAGGGAATGTAAGCCTTCCCATATATGACTCTCACTCTTAAACCAAAATAGAGTTTAGCAGGCCTACATTCCACACCCAGAGATTTGCTTTCTCTAAGTGACTCTAAGCTTTCTTATATGTGATTCTCAAACTTCGTCCAAACTAGAGTTTAGCATGCCTATAAAACACCACCCCATAGTTACTTTCAGTGCGTCAAAATGTATGTGCTCCTATATGTGATTCTCGTGCTTCTTCCAAACTGCAGTTTAGTAAGCCTACAAACAACCCCATCGTTGCTTTCTCTGAGTGAATGTAAGCCTTCTCATATATGACTCTCACACTTCAACCAAAACAGGGTTTTGCAGGCCTACAAACCACCCGCCAAGACTTGCTTTTTCAAAGTGGCTGTTACCTTTCCTATATAGGACTCTGGAACTTCTCCCAAGCTAGACTTTAACATGTCTACCTGACACTACTCCGTAGTTGCTCTCGCTGTGTGAATGTAAGCGTTCCTATATATGAGTCTTGTACTTCTTCTTAACTAACATCTGGCATGCCAAAATAACACTCCCCCATAGTTGCTTTCTTTGAGTCAATGTAAACATTCCTATATATGTCTCTCGCACTTCTTCCAAACTAGAGTTGAATAAGTCTACAAACCAATCCCCGACAGCTGTTCTCTCTGAACGAATTTAAGCGTTCCTATATATGACTATGGCACTTCCTCCAAACTAGAGTTTAGAAAGCCT
Organism: Eulemur rufifrons; assembly: GCF_041146395.1. NCBI lineage: Eukaryota > Metazoa > Chordata > Mammalia > Primates > Lemuridae > Eulemur > Eulemur rufifrons. Next base: position 1,375 of record NW_027183303.1, on the reverse strand, counting down.
ACACTCCACCCCTGTTCGTTGCTTTCTCTAAGTTACTGTATGCTTTCCTATACATGGCTCTCGAAATTTTCCAAACTAGAGTTAGCATGCCTACTATACACCTACACATAATTGCTTTGTCTGAGTGAATATAAGCCTTCCTATATATATGACTGTCGCACTTTTTCCAAATTAGAGTGTAGCCAGCCTGGAAAGCACCCCTTATAGTTGCTTTCATTGAGTGAATGTTAACATTCCTATGTATGACTCTCGCAACTTTTCCAATCTAAGATTTTAGCAATGCTACAAATCCCCCGCCGAGAGTTCCTATACATAACTGTCCTCTTTTTCCAAGCTAGAGTTTAGGAAGCCTAGAATCCGTCCCCCCGTAGACGCTTTATGTGAACGTAAGCGTTCTATATATGACTCTCGCCTTCCTCCAAACTAGAGCTTAGCAAGCCTACAAACCAACTCCCTATAATTGCTTTCTCTGAATGAATGATATCGTTCCTATATAAGACTCTCGAACTTCTTCCAAACCAGAGTTTAACAAGCCAAAAAAGCACCCCCCATAGATGCTTCCTCTAACTCAAAGCTAATATTCCTATATATGATTCAGCTTCTTCATCCAAACTAGAGTAAGGCAAGCCTACAAATCACACATCAATAGTTGCTTTCTATAAGTAAATGTAAGCATCCCTATATATGACTATAGCAATTCTTCCAAACTGGAGTTTAGCAAGCCTACAGACCCCAGGACTCCACTCCATAGTACCCTGGGCATTGGCGCCTGCCTGTCATGCAGGACATAGGGGCGGACGCTCATCTCAGACACGGCATTGGTGGATTGTAGGCTTTTTTAAGTTTTTGAATTGAAGAACTCTGAGAATTGGAATTCGGTTTAGGGTAAGGTTAGGTGTTAGGGACTAGGATTAGATTTAGGGGTTAGGGTTTTAGGTTAGAATTAGGGTTAGGATTACTGTTAGGGTTAGAGATTAGGATTATGTTTAGTGGTTGGGTTTAGGTTTAGGGTGAGAGGCAAGAGTAAGGGTCAGGGATTAGGGTTACTGTTAGGAGTTAGATTCAGGGCTTATGAAGGGTTTGGTTTAGTGATAGGGTTAGGGCTTACGTTTAACGGTGTGTGTTAGGGCACGGGCCCCGTCTAATGTACGGGGCACTGTGGGTGTGGAGCAAGGCTGCGTCCCCACTTCATCTTACCCTTGGTGTTGGGCTTCAACTGTCACGCAGGACAAAGGCAGAGGCTCATGAAACGCATGGTTAGGATTAAGGTTTAAGGTTAGGGTCAAGGTTGAGGGTTAGGGTGAGGGTTAACAGTTAGAGTTAGGGTAAGGGGGTTAGAGATAGGGTTAGGGTTAAGGGTTAGGTTTATGGTTCA
>NW_027183301.1:7500-10000 GCF_041146395.1 Eulemur rufifrons | reverse complement strand
TCTATCATACTCTGGGTATGGGTCCGTGGGTTTCATACAGGACACAGTGGTAGAGCCTCCTTTCACGCATGGCCTGGGAGGATTGCAGGCTTTCTAAACTCTAAGAAAGCAAGAAGTCTGAGAATTAGATTTAGGGTTAGGATTCTGGTTAGGGTTAAGGATGAAGTTTAGTGTTAGGGTGAGGGCTTAGGGTTAGGGATTAGGGTTAGGGTTAAAGGTTACTCTTAGGTTTAACGGTTACACTTGGGTTTAGGGTTGAGGTTTACGGTTAGGGTTAAGATGAGGGGTTAGGGTTTGGTACAGGGTTAGAGTTAAGTGTAAGGTTTAGGGTTGAAGATTAGGATTAGGGTTAGGATTAAAGGTTAGCGTGAGAGTTAACGCTTAGGGTTAAGGTTAAGAGTTAGGTTTTAGGGTTAGGGTTAGGGTTAGTTTTAGAGTTAGAGTTATGTGCTATGGTTTGTGTTAGAGGTTAGGGTTAGGTTTACTAGTCACGGCTAGGGTTAGGTTTAGGGGGTAGCATTAGGGTTAGGCTTATGGTTAGGGTTAAGGGATAGGATTAGGGATAAGTGTTGGGCTTAGGGTTAGGGTTTAGTGTTAGGGTTATCATTAAGGATTAGGGGTATGGTCAGGGTTAAATGCTTGGGTGCGGGTAATGGTTAGGGTCAGGGTTAAGGTTCACGGATAGGGTTAGTGTTAAGGTTTACGAGTAGGTTTAGGGTTCAGGGTTAGAGTTAGCATTAGGGCTTAAGTTTAGGATTAGGCGGTAGGTTAGATTTAGGGTTAGATCTAAGCGTTAGGGTAAGGGCTAGCGTTAGGGTTAAGAGATAGGGTTAGGTTTAATGCTTAGGATTAGGGTTAGGGTTTGGGGTTAAAGTAAGTTTTAGGGGTTAGGTTTCAGGATCAAAGGTTAGGGTTATTTTTAGCTGTAGTGTTAGGGTTAGGGATAAGGGATCCCATTAGCATTAAGGGTCTTCCTTACTGTAGGGTTAAGGGTTAGGCTTAAAGTTAAAGGTTAAGGTTAGGGTCAGTGTTAAGATTTAGGGTGAGGGTTAACGGTTAGGGTAACGGGTAATCGTTAGGGTTAGGGATTAGTGATTAGGGATTTTGGTTAGTGTTAGGGTTAGCGGTTAGGAGTTAGTGTTTTATGAAGGGGTATGGTTAGAATTAGGATTGGGGTTAGAGTTAGGGTGAGGTATAGGGGTTAGGTTTAGGGGTTAGTTTTAGGGTAAAAGAATAGGATTAGGGTTACGGGTTGGGCTTAGGTTTAGGGTTAAAGTTTACTGCTAGGGTTAGGGATAGGGTTCAGGGTTAGCTTTAGGGGTTCTGGTTAGGGTTAGGTTTTAGGTTAGTGTCAGGATTAGGTCTAGTCGTGAGGGTAAGGTTTAGGGTTAGCTTTAAGAGCTAGGGTTAGGTTTAATGGTTAGGATTAGCATTAGGGTTAAGGGTTAGGGTAAGGCTTAGGGGTTAGGGTGAAGGGATAGGGTCAAGGGTTAGGGTTTTTGTTAGGCATAGCGTTGGGGTTAGAAGTAAGGGTTACTGTCAGTGTTAGGGTTGTAGGTAGGGTTACGGTTAGGGTTAGCGGTTTAAAATTAGGGTTAGAGATTAGGTGTCACACTGATGACTAGGAGATAGGGTTAGAATTATGGGATAGGCGTTGTTCTCAGGAAATGGGTTATGCATTAACGTTAGGATAAGAGGTTAAAGTTAGGCGCACGGTGAGGTTTACGTGTTAAGGGGAGAAATAGGAACAGGGTTGGGTGTTATGTTCAGGGTTAGGGTTATCTGTTAAAGGTATTGTTTATGCTTAGCACACGGGGCCTGTCTGCATTAGGCGGGCGGGGGGAGTTTAGCGGGCTGGGATTGTACCCGGGAAACCACTCTATCATACCCTGGGTATGGGCCCGTGGGTTTCATGCAGGACACAGTGGTAGAGCCTCCTTTCACGCATGGCATGGGAGGATTGCAGGCTTTCTAAACTCTAAGAAAGCAAGAAGTCTGAGAATTAGATTTAGGGTTAGGATTATGGTTAGGGTTAAGGGTTAGGGTTAGGGTTAGGGTGAGGGCTTAGTGTTAGGGATTAGGGTTAGGGTTAAAGGTTACTCTTAGGTTTAACGGTTACACTTTGGTTTAGGGTTGAGGTTTACGGTTAGGGTTAAGATGAGGGGTTAGGGTTTGGTACAGTGTTAGGGTTAAGTGTTAGGTTTAGGGTTGAAGATTAGGATTAGGGTTAGGATTAAAGTTTAGCGTGAGAGTTAACGCTTAGGGTTAAGGTTAAGAGTTAGGGTTTAGGGTTAGGGTTAGGGTTAGGGTTAGTTTTAGGGTTAGAGTTATGTGCTATGGTTTGTGTTAGAGGTTAGGGTTCGGTTTACTGGTCACGGTTAGGGTTACGTTTATGGGGTAGCATTAGGGTTATGGTTAAGGTTAAGGGATAGGATTAGGGATAAGTGTTGGGCTTAGGGTTAGGGTTTAGTGTTAGGGTTAGCATTAAGGATTAGGGTTA
>NW_027183300.1:12500-28000 GCF_041146395.1 Eulemur rufifrons | reverse complement strand
AGGGTTAAAGTTTACTGCTAGGGTTAGGGATAGGGTTCAGGGTTAGCTTTAGGGGTTCTGGTTAGGGTTAGGTGTTAGGTTAGTGTCAGGGTTAGGTCTAGTCTTGAGGGTAAGGTTTAGGGTTAGCTTTAAGAGCTAGGGTTAGGTTTAATGGTTAGGATTAGGATTAGGGTTAAGGGTTAGGGTAAGGCTTAGGGGTTAGGGTGAAGGGTTAGGGTCAAGGGTTAGGGTTTTTGTTAGGCATAGTGTTGGGTTTAGAAGTAAGGGTTACTGTCAGTGTTAGGGTTGTAGGTAGGGTTACGGTTAGGATTAGCGGTTTAGAATTAGGGTTAGGGATTAGGTGTCACAGTGATGACTAGGAGATAGGGTTAGAATTATGGGATAGGGGTTGTTCTCAGGAAATGGGTTATGCACTAACGTTAGGATAAGAGGTTAAAGTTAGGTGCACGGGGAGGTTTACGTGTTAAGGGGAGAAATAGGAACAGGGTTGGGTGTTATGTTCAGGGTTAGGGTTATCTGTTAAAGGTATTGTTTATGCTTAGCGCACGGGCCCTGTCTGCATTAGGCGGGCGGGGGTAGTTTAGGGGGCTAGGATTGTACCCGGGAACCCACTCTATCATACTCTGGGTATGGGCCCGTGGGTTTCATGGAGGACACAGTGGTAGAGCCTCCTTTCACGCATGGCATGGGACGATTGCAGGCTTTCTAAACTCTAAGAAAGCAAGAAGTCTGAGAATTAGATTTAGGGTTAGGATTCTGGTTAGGGTTATGGATTAAGTTTAGTGTTAGGGTGAGGGCTTAGGGTTAGGGATTAGGGTTAGGTTTAAAGGTTTACTCTTAGCTTTAACGGTTACACTTTGGTTTAGGGTTGAGGTTTACGGTTAGGGTAAAGATGAGGGGTTAGGGTTAGGTACAGGGTTAGGGTTAAGTGTTAGGTTTAGGGTTGAAGATTAGGATTAGGGTTGGGATTAAAGGTTAGCGTGAGACTTAACGCTTAGGGTTAAGTTTAAGAGTTAGGGTTTAGGGTTAGGGTTAGTGTTAGTTTTAGGTTTTAAAGTTATGTGCTATGGTTTGTGTTAGAGGTTAGGGTTAGGTTTACTGTTCATGGTTAGGGTTACGTTTAGGGGTTAGCATTAGGGTTAGGGTTAGGGTTAAGGGATAGGAATAGGGTTAAATGTTGGGCTTAGGGTAGGGTTTAGTGTTAGGGTTATCATTAAGGATTATGTTTACGGTTAGGGTTAAATGCTTGTTGCGGTTAATGGTTATCGTCAGGTATAATGTTCACGGATAGGGTTAGTGTTAAGGGTTACGGGTAGGTTTAGGTTCAGGGTTAGAGTTAGCATTAGGGCTTAAGGTTAGAATTAGGGGGTAGGTTAGATTTAGGGTTAGATCTAGGCCTTAGGGTAAGGGCTAGCGTTAGGGTTAAGAGATAGGGTTAGGTTTAATGCTTAGGATTAGGGTTAGGGTTTTGGGTTATACTAAGTGTTAGGGGTTAGGTTTAAGGATCCAAGGTTAGGGTTATTTTTAGCTGTGGTGTTAGGGTTAGGGATAAGGGATCCCATTAGCATTAAGCGTCTTCCTTACTGTAGGGTTAAGGGTTAGGCTTAGAGTTAAAGGTTAAGGTTAGGGTCAGTGTTAAGTTTTAGGGTGAGGGTTAAAGGTTAGGGTAAAGGTTAAGCGTTAGGGTTAGGGATTAGTGATTAGGATTTTTGGTTAGTGTTAGGGTTAGCGGTTAGGAGTTAGTGTTTTATGAAGGGGTATGGTTAGAATTAGGATTGGGGTTAGAGTTAGGGTGAGGTATAGGGGTTAGGTTTAGGGTAAAAGGATAGGATTAGGGTTACGGGTTGGGCTTAGGTTTAGGGTTAAAGTTTACTGCTAGGGTAAGGGATAGGGTTCAGGGTTAGCTTTAGGGGTTCTGGATAAGGTTAGGTGTTAGGTTAGTGTCAGGGTTAGGTCTAGTCGTGAGGGTAAGGTTTAGGGTTAGCTTTAAGAGCTAGGGTTACGTTTAATGGTTAGGATTAGGATTAGGGTTAAGGGTTAGGGTAAGGCTTAGGGGTTAGGGTGAAGGGTTAGGGTCAAGGGTTAGGGTTTTTGTTAGGCATAGCGTTGGGGTTAGAAGTAAGGGTTACTGTCAGTGTTAGGGTTGTAGGTAGGGTTACGGTTAGGGTTAGCGGTTTAGAATTAGGGTTAGGGATTAGGTGTCACAGTGATGACTAGGAGATGGGGTTAGAATTATGGGATAGGGGTTGTTCTCAGGAAATGGGTTATGCATTAACGTTAGGATAAGAGGTTAAAGTTAGGCGCACGGTGAAGTTTACGTGTTAAGGGGAGAAATAGGAACAGGGTTGGGTTGTTATGTTCAGGGTTAGGGTTATCTGTTAAAGGTATTGTTTATGCTTAGCGCACGGGCCCTGTCTGCATTAGGCGGGCGGGGGGAGTTTAGGGGGCTGGGATTGTACCCGGGAACCCACTCTATCATACTCTGGGTATGGGCCCGTGGGTTTCATGCAGGACACAGTGGTAGAGCCTCCTTTCACGCAAGCATGGGAGGATTGCAGGATTTCTAAACTCTAAGAAAGCAAGAAGTCTGAGAATTAGATTTAGGGTTAGGATTCTGGTTAGGGTTAAGGATGAAGTTTAGTGTTAGGGTGAGGGCTTAGGGTTAGGGATTAGGGTTAGAGTTAAAGGTTACTCTTAGGTTTAACGGTTACACTTTGGTTTAGGGTTGAGGTTTACGGTTAGGGGTAAGATGAGGGGTTAGGGTTTGGTACAGGGTTAGGGTTAAGTGTTAGGTTTAGGGTTGAAGATTAGGATTAGGGTTAGGATTAAAAGTTAGCGTGAGAGTTAATGCTTAGGGTTAAGGTTAAGAGTTAGGGTTTAGGGTTAGGGTTAGGGTTCGTTTTAGGGTTAGAGTTATGTGCTATGGTTTGTGTTAGAGGTTAGGGTTAGGTTTACTGGTCACGGTTAGGGTTACGTTTAAGGGGTAGCATTAGGGTTAGGGTTAGGGTAAAGGGATAGGATTAGGTTTAATGCTTAGTATTAGGGTTAGGGTTTGGGGTTAAAGTAAGTGTTAGGGGTCAGGTTTAAGGATCAAAGGTTAGGGTTACTTTTAGCTGTAGTGTTAGGGTTAGGGATAAGGGATCCCATTAGCATTAAGGGTCTTCCTTTCTGTAGGGTTAAGGGTTAGGCTTAGAGTTAAAGGTTAAGGTTAGGGTCAGTGTTAAGATTTAGGGTTAGGGTAAACGGTTAGGGTAAAGGTTAAGCGTTAGGGTTAGGGATTAGTGATTAGGGTTTTTGGTTAGTGTTAGGGTTAGCGGTTAGGAGTTAGTGTTTTATGAAGGGGTATGGTTAGAATTAGGATTGGGTTTAGAGTTAGGGTGAGGTATAGGGGTTAGGTTTAGGGTAAAAGGATAGGATTAGGGTTACGGGTTGGGCTTAGGTTTAGGGTTAAAGTTTACTGCTAGGGTTAGGGATAGGGTTCAGGGTTAGCTTTAGGGGTTCTGGATAGGGTTAGGTGTTAGCTTAGTGTCAGGGTTAGGTCTAGTCGTGAGGGTAAGGTTTAGGGTTAGCTTTAAGAGCTAGGGTTACGTTTAATGGTTAGGATTAGGATTAGGGTTAAGGGTTAAGGTAAGGCTTAGGGGTTAGGGTGAAGGGTTAGGGTCAAGGGTTAGGGTTTTTTTAGGCATAGCATTGGGGTTAGAAGTAAGGGTTACTGTCAGTGTTAGGGTTGTAGGTAGGGTTACGGTTAGGGTTAGCGGTTTAGAATTAGGGTTAGGGATTAGGTGTCACAGTGATGACTAGGAGATAGGGTTAGAATTATGGGATAGGGGTTGTTCTCAGGAAATGGGTTATGCATTAACGTTAGGATAAGAGGTTAAAGTTAGGCGCACGGTGAAGTTTACGTGTTAAGGGGAGAAATAGGAACAGGGTTGGGTTGTTATGTTCAGGGTTAGGGTTATCTGTTAAAGGTATTGTTTATGCTTAGCGCACGGGCCCTGTCTGCATTAGGCGGGCGGGGGTAGTTTAGGGGGCTGGGATTGTACCCGGGAACCCACTCTATCATACTCTGGGTATGGGCCCGTGGGTTTCATGCAGGACACAGTGGTAGAGCCTCCTTTCACGCATGGCATGGGAGGATTGCAGGCTTTCTAAACTCTAAGAAAGCAAGAAGTCTGAGAATTAGATTTAGGGTTAGGATTCTGGTTAGGGTTAAGGATGAAGTTTAGTGTTAGGGTGAGGGCTTAGGGTTAGGGATTAGGGTTAGAGTTAAAGGTTATTCTTAGGTTTAACGGTTACACTTTGGTTTAGGGTTGAGGTTTACGGTTAGGGTTAAGATGAGGGGTTAGGGTTTGGTACAGGGTTAGGGTTAAGTGTTAGGTTTAGGGTTGAAGATTAGGATTAGGGTTAGGATTAAAGTTTAGCGTGAGAGTTAACGCTTAGGGTTAAGGTTAAGAGTTAGGGTTTAGGGTTAGGGTTAGGGTTAGTTTTAGGGTTAGAGTTATGTGCTATGGTTTGTGTTAGAGGTTAGGGTTAGGTTTACTGGTCACGGTTAGGGTTACGTTTAGGGGGTAGCATTAGGGTTAGGGCTAGGGTTAAGGGATAGGATTAGGGATAAGTGTTGGGCTTAGGGTTAGGGTTTAGTGTTATGGTTAGCATTAAGGATTAGGGGTAGGGTCAGGGTTAAATGCTTGGGTGCGGGTAATGGTTAGGGTCAGGGTGAAGGTTCACGGATAGCGTTAGTGTTAAGGGTTACGGGTAGGTTTAGGGTTCAGGGTTAGTGTTAGCATTAGGGCTTCAGGATAGGATTAGGCGGTAGGTTAGATTTAGGGTTAGATCTAGGCGTTAGGGTAAGGGCTAGCGTTAGGGTTAAGAGATAGGGTTAGGTTTAATGCTTAGGATTAGGGTTAGGGTTTTGGGTTAAAGTAAGTGTTAGGGGTTAGGTTTAAGGATCCAAGGTTAGGGTTATTTTTAGCTGTAGTGTTAGGGTTAGGGATAAGGGATCCCATTAGCATTAAGGGTCTTCCTTACTGTAGGGTTAAGGGTTAGGCTTAGAGTTAAAGGTTAAGGTTAGGGTCAGTGTTAAGATTTAGGGTGAGGGTTAACGGTTAGGGTAAAGGTTAAGCGTTAGGGTTAGGGATTAGTGATTAGGGTTTTTGGTTAGTGTTAGGGTTAGCGGTTAGGATTTAGTGTTTTATGAAGGGGTATGGTTAGAATTAGGATTGGGGTTAGAGTTAGGGTGAGGTATAGGGGTTAGGTTTAGGGTAAAAGGATAGGATTAGGGTTACGGGTTGGGCTTAGGTTTAGGGTTAAAGTTTACTGCTAGGGTAAGGGATAGGGTTCAGGGTTAGCTTTAGGGGTTCTGGATAGGGTTAGGTGTTAGGTTAGTGTCAGGGTTAGGTCTAGTCGTGAGGGTAAGGTTTAGGGTTAGCTTTAAGAGCTAGGGTTAGGTTTAATGGTTAGGATTAGGATTAGGGTTAAGGGTTAGGGTCAGGCTTAGGGGTTAGGGTGAAGGGTTAGGGTTTTTATTAGGCATAGCGTTGGGGTTAGAAGTAAGGGTTACTGTCAGTGTTAGGGTTGTAGGTAGGGTTACGGTTAGGGTTAGCGGTTTAGAATTAGGGTTAGGGATTAGGTGTCACAGTGATCACTAGGAGATAGGATTAGAATTATGGGATAGGGGTTGTTCTCAGGAAATGCGTTATGCATTAACGTTAGGATAAGAGGTTAAAGTTAGGCGCACGGTGAGGTTTACGTGTTAAGGGGAGAAATAGGAACAGGGTTGGGTGTTATGTTCAGGGTTAGGGTTATCTGTTAAAGGTATTGTTTATGCTTAGCGCACGGGCCCTGTCTGCATTAGGCGGGCGGGGGGAGTTTAGGGGGCTGGGATTGTACCCGGGAACCCACTCTATCATACTCTGGGTATGGGCCCGTGGGTTTCATGCAGGACACAGTGGTAGAGCCTCCTTTCACGCATGGCATGGGAGGATTGCAGGCTTTCTAAACTCTAAGAAAGCAAGAAGTCTGAGAATTAGATTTAGGGTTAGGATTATGGTTAGGGTTAAGGATGAAGTTTAGTGTTAGGGTGAGGGCTTAGGGTTAGGGATTAGGGTTAGGGTTAAAGGTTACTCTTAGGTTTAACGGTTACACTTTGGTTTAGGGTTGAGGTTTACGGTTAGGGTTAACATGAGGGGTTAGGGTTTGGTACAGGGTTAGGGTTAAGTGTTAGCTTTAGGGTGGAAGATTAGGATTAGGGTTAGGATTAAAGGTTAGCGTGAGAGTTAACGCTTAGGGTTAAGGTTAAGAGTTAGGGTTTAGGGTTAGGGTTAGGGTTAGTTTTAGGGTTAGAGTTATGTGCTATGGTTTGTGTTAGAGGTTAGGGTTAGGTTTACTGGTCATGGTTAGGGTTACGTTTAGGGGGTAGCATTAGGGTTAGGGTTAGGTTTAAGGGATAGGATTAGGGATAAGTGTTGGGCTTAGGGTTAGGGTTTAGTGTTAGGGTTATCATTAAGGATTAGGGGAAGGATCAGGGTTAAATGCTTGGGTGCGGGTAATGGTTAGGGTCAGGGTTAAGGTTCACGGATAGGGTTAGTGTTAAGGGTTACGGGTAGGTTTAGGGTTCAGGGTTAGAGTTAGCATTAGGGCTTAAGGTTAGGATTAGGCGGTAGGTTCGATTTAGGGTTAGATCTAGGCGTTCGGGTAAGGGCTAGCGTTAGGGTTAAGAGATAGGGTTAGGTTTAATGCTTAGGATTAGGGTTAGGGTTTGGGGTTAAAGTAAGTGTTAGGGGTTAGGTTTAAGGATCAAAGGTTAGGGTTATTTTTAGCTGTAGTGTTAGGGTTAGGGATAAGGGATCCCATTAGCATTAAGGGTCTTCCTTACTGTAGGCTTAAGGGTTAGGCTTAGAGTTAAAGGTTAAGGTTAGGGTCAGTGTTAAGATTTAGGGTGAGGGTTAACGGTTAGGGTAAAGGTTAAGCGTTAGGGTTAGGGATTAGTGATTAGGGTTTTTGGTTAGTGTTAGGGTTAGCGGTTAGGAGTTAGTGTTTTATGAAGGGGTATGGTTAGAATTAGGATTGGGGTTAGAGTTAGGGTGAGGTATAGGGTTTAGGTTTAGGGTAAAAGGATAGGATTAGGGTTACGGGTTGGGCTTAGGTTTAGGGTTAAAGTTTACTGCTAGGGTAAGGGATAGGGTTCAGGGTTAGCTTTAGGGGTTCTGGATAGGGTTAGGTGTTAGGTTAGTGTCAGGGTTAGGTCTAGTCGTGAGGGTAAGGTTTAGGGTTAGCTTTAAGAGCTAGGGTTAGGTTTAATGGTTAGGATTAGGATTAGGGTTAAGGGTTAGGTTAAGGCTTAGGGGTTAGGGTGAAGGGTTAGGGTCAAGGGTTAGGGTTTTTGTTAGGCATAGCGTTGGGGTTAGAAGTAAGGGTTACTGTCAGTGTTAGGGTTGTAGGTAGGGTTACGGTTAGGGTTAGCGGTTTAGAATTAGGGTTAGGGATTAGGTGTCACAGTAATGACTAGGAGATGGGGTTAGAATTATGGGATAGGGGTTGTTCTCAGGAAATGGGTTATGCATTAACGTTAGGATAAGAGGTTAAAGTTAGGCGCACGGTGAAGTTTACGTGTTAAGGGGAGAAATAGGAACAGGGTTGGGTTGTTATGTTCAGGGTTAGGGTTATCTGTTAAAGGTATTGTTTATGCTTAGCGCACGGGCCCTGTCTGCATTAGGCGGGCGGGGGTAGTTTAGGGGGCTGGGATTGTACCCGGGAACCCACTCTATCATACTCTGGGTATGGGCCCGTGGGTTTCATGCAGGACACAGTGGTAGAGCCTCCTTTCACGCATGGCATGGGAGGATTGCAGGCTTTCTAAACTCTAAGAAAGCAAGAAGTCTGAGAATTAGATTTAGGGTTAGGATTCTGGTTAGGGTTAAGGATGAAGTTTAGTGTTAGCGTGAGGGCTTAGGGTTAGGGATTAGGGTTAGAGTTAAAGGTTACTCTTAGGTTTAACGGTTACACTTTGGTTTAGGGTTGAGGTTTACGGTTAGGGTTAAGATGAGGGGTTAGGGTTTGGTACAGGGTTAGGGTTAAGTGTTAGGTTCACGGTTGAAGATTAGGATTAGGGTTAGGATTAAAGGTTAGCGTGAGAGTTAACGCTTAGGGTTAAGGTTAAGAGTTAGGGTTTAGGGTTAGGGTTAGGGTTAGTTTTAGGGTTAGAGTTATGTGCTATGGTTTGTGTTAGAGGTTAGGGTTAGGTTTACTGGTCATGGTTAGGGTTACGTTTAGGGGGTAGCATTAGGGTTAGGGTTAGGTTTAAGGGATAGGATTAGGGATAAGTGTTGGGCTTAGGGTTAGGGTTTAGTGTTAGGGTTATCATTAAGGATTAGGGGAAGGGTCAGGGTTAAATGCTTGGGTGCGGGTAATGGTTAGGGTCAGGGTTAAGGTTCACGGATAGGGTTAGTGTTAAGGGTTACGGGTAGGTTTAGGGTTCAGGGTTAGAGTTAGCATTAGGGCTTAAGGTTAGGATTAGGCGGTAGGTTCGATTTAGGGTTAGATCTAGGCCTTAGGGTAAGGGCTAGCGTTAGGGTTAAGAGATAGGGTTAGGTTTAATGCTTAGGATTAGGGTTAGGGTTTGGGGTTAAAGTAAGTGTTAGGGGTTAGGTTTAAGGATCAAAGGTTAGGGTTATTTTTAGCTGTAGTGTTAGGGTTAGGGATAAGGGATCCCATTAGCATTAAGGGTCTTCCTTACTGTAGGGTTAAGGGTTAGGCTTAGAGTTAAAGGTTAAGGTTAGGGTCAGTGTTAAGATTTAGGGTGAGGGTTAACGGTTAGGGTAAAGGTTAAGCGTTAGGGTTAGGGATTAGTGATTAGGGTTTTTGGTTAGTGTTAGGGTTAGCGGTTAGGAGTTAGTGTTTTATGAAGGGGTATGGTTAGAATTAGGATTGGGTTTAGAGTTAGGGTGAGGTATAGGGGTTAGGTTTAGGGGTTAGTTTTAGGGTAAAAGGATAGGATTAGGGTTACGGGTTGGGCTTAGGTTTAGGGTTAAAGTTTACTGCTAGGGTTAGGGATAGGGTTCAGGGTTAGCTTTAGGGGTTCTGGTTAGGGTTAGGTGTTAGGTTAGTGTCAGGGTTAGGTCTAGTCGTGAGGGTAAGGTTTAGGGTTAGCTTTAAGAGCTAGGGTTAGTTTTAATGGTTAGGATTAGGATTAGGGTTAAGGGTTAGGGTAAGGCTTAGGGGTTAGGGTGAAGGGTTAGGGTCAAGGGTTAGGGTTTTTGATAGGCATAGCGTTGGGGTTAGAAATAAGGGTTACTGTCAGTGTTAGGGTTGTAGGTAGGGTTACGGTTAGGGTTAGCAGTTTAGAATTAGGGTTAGGGATTAGGTGTCACAGTGATGACTAGGAGATAGGGTTAGAATTATGGGATAGGGGTTGTTCTCAGGAAATGGGTTATGCATTAACGTTAGGATAAGAGGATAAAGTTAGGCGCACGGTGAGGTTTACGTGTTAAGGGGAGAAATAGGAACAGGGTTGGGTGTTATGTTCAGGGTTAGGGTTATCTGTTAGAGGTATTGTTTATGCTTAGCGCACGGGCCCTGTCTGCATTAGGCCGGCAGGGGGAGTTTAGGGGGCTGGCATTGTACCCAGGAACCCACTCTATCATAGTCTGGGTATGGGCCCGTGGGTTTCATGGAGGACACAGTGGTAGAGCCTCCTTACACGCATGGCATGGGAGGATTGTAGGCTTTCTAAACTCTAAGAAAGCAAGAAGTCTGAGAATTAGATTTAGGGTTAGGATTATGGTTAGGGTTAAGGATGAAGTTTAGTGTTAGGGTGAGGGCTTAGGGTTAGGTATTAGGGTTAGGGTTAAAGGTTACTCTTAGGTTTAATGGTCACACGTTGGTTTAATGTTGAGGTTTACGGTTAGGGTTAAGATGAGGGGTTAGGGTTTGGTACAGTGTTAGGGTTAAGTGTTAGCTTTAGGGTGGAAGATTAGGATTAAGGTTAGGATTAAAGTTTAGCGTGAGAGTTAACGCTTAGGGTTAAGGTTAAGTGTTAGTGTTTAGGGTTAGGGTTAGGGTTAGTTTTAGGGTTAGAGTTATGTGCTATGGTTTGTGTTAGAGGTTAGGGTTAGGTTTACTGGTCACGCTTAGGGTTACGTTTAGGGGGTAGCATTAGGGTTAGGGTTAGGGTTTAGGGATAGGATTAGGGTTAAGTGTTGGGCTTAGGGTTAGGGTTTAGTGTTAGGGTTAGCATTAAGGATTAGGGTTAGGGTCAGGGTTAAATGCTTGAGTGCGCGTAATGGTTAGGGTCAGGGTTAAGGTTCACGGATAGGGTTAGTGTGAAGGGTTACGGGTAGGTTTAGGGTTCAGGGTTAGTGTTAGCATTAGTGCTTAAGGTTAGGATTAGGCGGTAGGTTCGATTTAGGGTTAGATCTAGGCGTTAGGGTAAGGGCTAGTGTTAGGGTTAAGAGATAGGGTTAGGTTTAATGCTTAGGATTAGGGTTAAGGTTTGGGGTTAAAGAAAGTGTTAGGGGTTAGGTTTAAGGATCCAAGGTTAGGGTTATTTTTAGCTGTAGTGTTAGGGTTAGGGATAAGGGATCCCATTAGCATTAAGGGTCCTCCTTCCTGTAGGGTTAAGAGTTAGGCTTAGAGATAAAGGTTAAGGTTAGGGTCAGGGTTAAGATTTAGGGTGAGGGTTAACGGTTAGGGTAAAGGTTAAGCGTTAGGGTTAGGGATTAGTGATTAGGGTTTTTGGTTAGTGTTAGGGTTAGCGGTTAGGAGTTAGTGTTTTATGAAGGGGTATGGTTAGAATTAGGATTGGGGTTAGAGTTAGGGTTAGGTACAGGGGTTAGGTTTAGGGGTTAGTTTTAGGGTAAAAGGATAGGATTAGGGTTACGGGTTGGGCTTAGGTTTAGGGTTAAAGTTTACTGCTAGGGTTAGGGATAGTGTTCAGGGTTAGCTTTAGGGGTTCTGGTTAGGGTTAGGTGTTAGGTTAGTGTCAGGGTTAGGTCTAATCGTGGGGGTAAGGTTTAGGGTTAGCTTTAAGAGCTAGGGTTAGGTTTAATGGTTAGGATTAGGATTAGGGTTAAGGGTTAGGGTAAGGCTTAGGGGTTAGGGTGAAGGTTTAGGGTTTTTGTTAGGCATAGCGTTGGGGTTAGAAGTAAGGGTTACTGTCAGTGTCAGGGTTGTAGGTAGGGTTACGGTTAGTGTTAGCGGTTCAGAATTAGGGTTAGGGATTAGGTGTCACAGTGATGACTAGGAGATAGGGTTAGAATTATGGGATAGGGGTTGTTCTCAGGAAATGGGTTATGCATTAACGTTAGGATAAGAGGTTAAAGTTAGGCACATGGTGAGGTTTACGTGTTAAGGGGAGAAATAGGAACAGGGTTGGGTGTTATGTTCAGGGTTAGGGTTATCTGTTAAAGGTATTGTTTATGCTTAGCGCACGGGCCCTGTCAGCATTAGGCGGGCGGGGGGAGTTTAGGGGGCTGGGATTGTACCCGCGAACCCACTCTATCATACTCTGGGTATGGGCCCGTGGGTTTCATGCAGGACACAGTGGTAGAGCCTCCTTTCACGCATGGCATGGGAGGATTGCAGGCTTTCTAAACTCTAAGAAAGCAAGAAGTCTGAGAATTAGATTTAGGGTTAGGATTCTGGTTAGGGTTAAGGATGAAGTTTAGTGTTAGGGTGAGGGCTTAGGGTTAGGGATTAGGGTTAGGGTTAAAGGTTACTCTTAGGTTTAACGGTTACACTTTGGTTTAGGGTTGAGGTTTACGGTTAGGGTTAAGATGAGGGGTTAGGGTTTGGTACAGGGTTAGGGTTAAGAGTTAGGTTTAGGGTTGAAGACTAGGATTAGGGTTAGGATTAAAGGTTAGCGTGAGAGTTAACGCTTAGGGTTAAGGTTAAGAGTTAGGGTTTAGGGTTAGGGTTAGGGTTAGGGTTAGTTTTAGGGTTAGAGTTATGTGCTACGGTTTGTGTTAGAGGTTAGGGTTAGGTTTACTGGTCACGGTTAGGGTTACGTTTAGGGGGTAGCATTAGGGTTAGGGTTAGGGTTAAGGGATAGGATTAGGGATAAGTGTTGGGCTTAGGGTTAGGGTTTAGTGTTAGGGTTATCATTAAGGATTAGAGGTAGGGTCAGGGTTAAATGCTTGGGTGCGCGTAATGGTTAGGGTCAGGGTTAAGGTTCACGGATAGGGTTAGTGTTAAGGGTTACGGGTAGGTTTAGGGTTCAGGGTTAGAGTTAGCATTAGGGCTTAAGGTTAGGATTAGGCGGTAGGTTCGATTTAGGGTTAGATCTAGGCGTTAGGGTAAGGGCTAGCGTTAGGGTTAAGAGATAGGGTTAGGTTTAATGCTTAGGATTAGGGTTAGGGTTTGGGGTTAAAGTAAGTGTTAGGGGTTAGGTTTAAGGATCCAAGGTTAGGGTTATTTTTAGCTGTAGTGTTAGGGTTAGGGATAAGGGATCCCATTAGCATTAAGGGTCTTCCTTACTGTAGGGTTAAGGGTTAGGCTTAGAGTTAAAGGTTAAGGTTAGGGTCAGGGTTAAGATTTAGGGTGAGGGTTAACGGTTAGGGTAAAGGTTAAGCGTTAGGGTTAGGGATTAGTGATTAGGGTTTTTGGTTAATGTTAGGGTTAGCGGTTAGGAGTTAGTGTTTTATGAAGGGGTATGGTTAGAATTAGGATTGGGGTTAGAGTTAGGGTGAGGTATAGGGGTTAGGTTTAGGGGTTAGTTTTAGGGTAAAAGGATAGGATTAGGGTTACGGGTTGGGTTTAGGTTTAGGGTTAAAGTTTACTGCTAGGGTTAGGGATAGGGTTCAGGGTTAGCTTTAGGGGTTCTGGTTAGGGTTAGGTGTTAGGTTAGTGTCAGGGTTAGGTCTAGTCGTGAGGGTAAGGTTTAGGGTTAGCTTTAAGAGCTAGGGTTAGGTTTAATGGTTAGGATTAGGATTAGGGTTAAGGGTTAGGGTAAGGCTTAGGGGTTAGGGTGAAGGGTTAGGGTTCTTGTTAGGGATAGCGTTGGGGTTAGAAGTAAGGGTTACTGTCAGTGTTAGGGTTGTAGGTAGGGTTACGGTTAGGGTTAGCAGTTTAGAATTAGGGTTAGGGATTAGGTGTCACAGTAATGACTAGGAGATAGGGTTAGAATTATGGGATAGGGGTTGTTCTCAGGAAATGGTTTATGCATTAACGTTAGGATAAGAGGTTAAAGTTAGGCGCACGGTGAGGTTTACGTGTTAAGGGGAGAAATAGGAACAGGGTTGGGTGTTATGTTCAGGGTTAGGGTTATCTGTTAAAGGTATCATTTATGCTTAGCGCACGGGCCCTGTCGGAATTAGGCTGGGGGGAGTTTAGGGGGCTGGGATTGTCACCGGGAACCCACTCTATCATACTCTGGGTATGGGCCCGTGGGTTTCATGGAGGAAAGAGTGGTAGAGCCTCCTTACATGCATGGCATGGGAGGATTGCAGGCTTTCTAAACTCTAAGAAAGCAAGAAGTCTGAGAATTAGATTTAGGGTTAGGATTATGGTTAGGGTTAAGGATGAAGTTTAGTGTTAGGGTGAGGGCTTAGGGTTAGGGATTAGGGTTAGGGTTAAAGGTTACTCTTAGGTTTAATGGTCACACGTTGGTTTAGGGTTGAGGTTTACGGGTAGGGTTAAGATGAGTGGTTAGGGTTTGGTACAGGGTTAGGGTTAAGTGTTAGGTTTAGGGTTGAAGATTAGGATTAGGGTTAGGATTAAAGGTTAGCGTGAGAGTTAACGCTTAGGGTTAAGGTTAAGAGTTAGTGTTTAGGGTTAGGGTTAGTGTTAGTTTTAGGGTTAGAGTTATGTGCTATGGTTTGTGTTAGAGGTTAGGGTTAGGTTTACTGGTCACGCTTAGGGTTACGTTTAGGGGGTAGCATTAGTGTTAGGGTAAGGGTTAAGGGATAGGATTAGGGTTAAGTGTTGGGCTTAGGGTTAGGGTTTAGTGTTAGGGTTAGCATTAAGGATTAGGGTTAGGGTCAGGGTTAAATGCTTCGGTGCGGGTAATGGTTAGGGTCAGGGTTAAGGTTCACGGATAGGGTTAGTGTTAAGTGTTACGGGTAGGTTTAGGGTTCAGGGCTAGAGTTAGCATTAGGGCTTAGGTTAGTATTAGGCGGTAGGATAGACTTAGGGTTAGATCTAGGCCTTAGGGTAAGGGCTAGCGTTAGGGTTAAAAGATAGGGTTAGGTTTAATGCTTAGGATTAGGGTTAGGGTTTGGGGTTCAAGTAAGTGTTAGGGGTTAGGTTTAAGGATCAAAGGTTAGGGTTATTTTTAGCTGTAGTGTTAGGGTTAGGGATAAGGGATCCCATTAGCATTAAGGGTCTTCCTTACTGTAGGGTTAAGGGTTAGGCTTAGAGTTAAAGGTTAAGGTTAGGGTCAGTGTTAAGATTTAGGGTGAGGGTTAACGGTTAGGGTAAAGGTTAAGCGTAAGGGTTAGGGATTAGTGATTAGGGTTTTTGGTTAGTGTTGGGGTTAGCGGTTAGGAGTTAGTGTTTTATGAAGGGGTATGGTTAGAATTAGGATTGGGGTTAGAGTTAGGGTGAGGTATAGGGGTTAGGTTTAGGGGTTAGTTTTAGGGTAAAAGGATAGGATTAGGGTTTCGGGTTGGGCTTAGGTTTAGGGTTAAAGTTTACTGCTAGGGTTAGCGATAGGGTTCAGGGTTAGCTTTAGGGGTTCTGTTTAGGGTTAGGTGTTAGGTTAGTGTCAGGGTTAGGTCTAGTCGTGAGGGTAAGGTTTAGGGTTAGCTTTAAGAGCTAGGGTTAGGTTTAATGGTTAGGATTAGGATTAGGGTTAAGGGTTAGGGTAAGGCTTAGGGGTTAGGGTGAAGGGTTAGGGTCAAGGGTTAGGGTTTTTGTTAGGCATAGCGTTGGGGTTAGAAGTAAGGGTTACTGTCAGTGTTAGGGTTGTAGGTAGGGTTACGGTTAGGGTTAGCGGTTTAGAATTAGGGTTAGGGATTAGGTGTCACAGTGATGACTAGGTGATAGGGTTAGAATTATGGGATAGGGGTTGTTCTCAGGAAATGGGTTATGCATTAACGTTAGGATAAGAGGTTAAAGTTAGGCGCACGGTGAGGTTTACGTGTTAAGGGGAGAAATAGGAACAGGGTTGGGTGTTATGTTCAGGGTTAGGGTTATCTGTTAAAGGTATTGTTTATGCTTAGCGCACGGGCCCTGTCTGCATTGGGCGGGCGGGGGGAGTTTAGGGGGCTGGGATTGTACCCGGGACCCCACTCTATCATACTCTGGGTATGGGCCCGTGGGTTTCATGCAGGACGCAGTGGTAGAGCCTCCTTTCACGCATGGCATGGGAGGATTGCAGGCTTTCTAAACTCTAAGAAAGCAAGAAGTCTGAGAATTAGATTTAGGGTTAGGATTCTGGTTAGGGTTAAGGATGAAGTTTAGTGTTAGGGTGAGGGCTTAGGGTTAGGGATTAGGGTTAGGGTTAAAGTTACCCTTAGGTTTAACGGTTACACTTTGTTTTAGGGTTGAGGTTTACGGTTAGGGTT
>NW_027183299.1:20000-28163 GCF_041146395.1 Eulemur rufifrons | reverse complement strand
TGGGCCTAAATAGATCGCTAAGAAGCATCATAGTGTGTTCCTTGGTTACGCTGTTTTGTGAAGCTCAAAAAGTTTGGGGTGCGCGTGCGCGTGCGTCCATGTGCGTACGCAATCATAGGTGTTCTAGTAAAACGGATATGAGGTAGGATTTCCCATACCTTCAATGATTTCATGTCCTGCAGGAACATAATGTTCCGGGATCAGGTTTTTATTCTGCCTTCTGTGCCACATGCTCAACATGCCTGTGACTTTACAGCCGAGACTTGCTCAGGGGGAGCCCATTCTCATCTTCTGGGAGGTTCTGCTAATCTTTAAAAGACAAGGACATAGGAAGATGATCCTATAACAACGACTGTGACCACGATTAAAGGCTTACTGTTTACCACGCGTGCTTCTGTGGGCTTTGCCTGCATTTGCTTTTTCACTCTGCACAATATCCCTGTGGGGTAGGCACCATGATTTCTGCATTTGCAGATGAAGAGGCTGAGGCTCAAGAGGATGTATGACTCGCCAAGTTACCAAACACGGAGTGTCGTCCAGGTAGCCAGTCCAGGCCCCCCGGCTCTGCAGCCACTCTGCAATGCTGATTCTGAGCCTGACCGTTTCATCACTGGTGGCTCCCTGAGAACCTTGACTCGGCCCCCTTCCTCAGTTCACTTGGGAAACATATTCATGTGTGTGTATTTCTCTCCTTCCCTCTCCCACCCCCCCCCCCCGTTTTAGTTTTTATTATTTTGAAAAGTGCATAGAACGATAAAAACTTTAAAAGTAGGAAAAAGCTTACGGAACACATAAGGACACAGAGAAAGAAAATATCTGTGTACAACAGTGCAACGCATTTGTGTTTTAAGTCGTGGTGTTGCAAAAGAGTCCAAAAGTTTAAAAGAAAGAAAAACAAACAAACAAACAAAAAAAAAAAAGCCAAACCACCATGGAAAAGTTTATGAAGTGAAAACACTTACAGTAAGCTAAGGTTAATGTATTATTGAAGAAAGAAATTTCTAAAGGTAAATGTCGTGTGGCCTAAGTGTCCAGGGTTTATGAAAACCTACAGTAAGTAATGTCCTAGGCCTTCACATTCACTCACCACTCACCGCCAACTCACAGACTCACCCAGAGCAACCTCCCGCCCGCCCTGCAAGCTCCATTCACCGTAAGTGCCCTGGCCAGGTGTCCCACTGCACAGAAACCTATTAGACTGCATTTCTTCCCATTACTATCAGTAGTTGTACATTTCTTAGGACTGTAGGCCTACGATACACCTCCAGGCATAGTTAGGGGTTGGGAAGAGGAGGGAAGAGGCCATTCTTCATTTATTTTTTTTTTTTTTTTTGTTGAGACAGAGTCTCACTTTGTTGCCCAGGCTAGAGTGAGTGCCGTGGCGTAGCTCACAGCAACCTCAAACTCCTGGGCTTAAGCGATCCTACTGCCTCAGCCTCCCGAGTAGCTGGGACTACAGGCATGCGCCACTATGCCCGGCTAATTTTTCTATATAGATTTTTAGGTGTCCATATAATGTCTTTCTATTTTTAGTAGAGACGGGGTCTCGCTCAGGCTGGTCTCGAACTCCTGACCTTGAGCAATCCACCCGCCTCGGCCTCCCAGAGTGCTAGGATTACAGGCGTGAGCCACCGCGCCCGGCCCATTCTTCATTTATTAATTGGGTAGCATGGGGGCAGGGGAGGCAGTTTCCTCCTTCTCCCCCTCTTGTTTTTCTTTATTCCTCTCCCAGTTCCCCCTTCCATCGTCTCGATGGATTTGGATGAGACGTAGACATTTTCTACGTCAGGCCTTAATCATACCGAGGGAGCAGGAGAAAAGTAAGCCGCCTACCATGACACGATGGAATGGAAGTTTGTCAGCCATTGACTGCTGTGGCATTCCGACATTTAGTGTCTTCAGGACATTCTATATTTCTGCTATCCCACTAGAATATATCTCCTCGATCACTACTGTGTGGCCACATCCCAGCTGTTTCGTGAGCCACCCTCAATGTTCGTGACGATGTAGTGTGGGGACTCCCTCCGTCTGGTGCCTTAAACTCGCACATTTGGGGTTTTGTATCAGGATAGCAAAGCGATCACCTTTAAATAACCTGGCTGGCCATGGTGGCTCATGCCCGTGATCCCCGCAACTTGGGAGGCAGAGACGGGAGCGTGACTTGAGCCCAGCAGCTGGAGACCAGCCTGGGTAACACGATGAGACCTCATCTCTACCAACAAAAAAAAAAAAAAGAAAAATTATGGCGGGTGTGGCAGCATTTGCCTATAGTCCCAGCTACTCAGAAGGCTGAGGCAGAGAGGATCACTTAAGCCCTGGATTTGGAGCTTGCTGTGAGCTACAATCAGGCCAAGGCGGCCTGGGAGAGGACAGAGTGAAAGAAATCCTGTCTCAAAAAAAAAAAAAAGAAAAGAAAAGAAAAGAAAAGAAAGAAAACAAGACCGATAACACAACACAACTTAGAAGACTTGGTGTTACCGAAAGCTCGGCCACTTGCCCACGAGGCCGAATAACGAGGACAAGCTGTTTGAGGAGGAAGGAAAGAGAGAGTCTATTTTGCCGGTAAAGGAGAAAATAGGGTAGACCTTCCCATCTCAAGCCTCCGAATTTCCCCGAACATAGGGCTAGGCAGAAATACAGAGCTTTTAATGAGGGGGGGAGGGGTTCTCAGCTTTAGCGTTGATTGTGGTTAATTATTTCAATCGTCCAGGCTCTGCCAAAAACAAAGCCTGTGAACTCTGCCGGCCGCCCACCTGGGGGGGGGGGGGCGGGGCAGGGGACCACTTGGGAGTTTTAAGAAAAGATTTAACCTGCCTTGGGGACATAGGCCAGACTACAAGCTCCCAAAAGTGGTGGTGGTGGTGGTGGTGGTGGTGGGGAGCGTAAAACGACAGAACGTCTTTCTGTCCTTTATTGGTTTCTCCTTTTTCCCCCCTAGGTGCCAAAAGACCTGAGACTGATGCCGAAAAGAAATAGGTACAGGCGCCCACGTGCACACACAAAGATATACGATCGAATACATCGTGTTGACAGTCGGGGAAACTGGAAGATGATGGGGAAGTATCACGAGCAACTTTGTATTTCTTCCAGGACAGGAAAATGGACACGAAGAGAAAAATTCATCGTTCTCGGCGTAGGATAAAAAGCCACATCTTGTTACTTAATATAATTCATTCTGTGATTTAAGTTTTTATACGATATGATATTCGATAAGCCTAAAACACAAGATAAAAGAGAAACAAACAAAAGGGAAAAAATAAAAATAAAAAAGACGACGGGCAGAGGCCTACGGTCCCGGGAGGAGGCAGAGAGCGGGAGGAGGGGCGCCTCCCGCAGACAACAGGGCGGGTGGGCGGAGACCCGCTAGAGGCTAGGGCTGCCCCGGGCGGGCCCAGAGCTGCGGGCCCGGGAAGAAGAGGGTGGGACCGTCCGGACCGTGCTCTCCTCCCCGCCCTCCACACCTCCCGGGAGTCAGCTCTTAAACTCCCAACGTCACCTGACTTTCCGGATCCCGAGGTCTGATCAAAGTGGCCGCTAGGTGACACCCAGCAACCGCTGCCGGTGTCATCCTGAAAAGAACGGACCCTATGACTGACGGGGGTGGGGCGCACAGTGGGTGGCCCGGCCAGCTCCCCTTCCTCCTCGGAGCGGATCGGATCATCTGGAACTTTATCCAGAGAGGAGAGAGTGCCCCTGGGTGTGTGCTAGAAGCCGGAGGGTTGGGGCAGGGACCTACCCAAGAGAGAAGTAGAGTACAGGGAGTTTCAGAGTTGACCCACTCACCATCTCGCCCTGGTCAATACAAGAGTGGCAATATCTGTCACCGTGGAATGAACACTTGGTACCGAAGACCTTTGTCTATGCTGGCCCCCGTATGCCTAGGGGGGGGCATGTGGCCAGAATCTGACATCCTAAACGTCTTCGTAGAAAGAATTTGGGGGTGGGGGTGGGGGAGAGAGACAGAAAAAGAAAAGAGAGGGGGAAAGAAATGGCTGCCACAAAACTATCAGAACAGAGAAGCGACCGATAGGGCCTATCTGGTTAAGTTCTTTCCCTACCCAGAGAACGACTTGACGTAGCTGACGTCACTGCAGTCAGGCCACGTTCCGGTGGACACAGAGAGTCAGGGATAGAATTTCACGCTCGGCACTGTCTCTCGGGACAGCGGGAAGGTGGAGGGTGGCTGAGGGTTCTATGCTCCTTTATCACACACCGTCAGGTAGGTCAGGTAAAATTGAGGACAGATTTCCAGTGTTTCGAGAAAGGAAGAGCACTCGTGCAGGCCATCTATCTGTACGTGGGAGAGTGTCCCCGAAAAGTGGCTTTCAGTGCCGGGATGTGCCTAGGCCAAGAAGGTACACGATCCTGAGTGAGAATGGTCCGTCCCATCGAGTCAGTCGGTAGGAGGCCACCGGGTCGAGACGGAACTGCCCCCCCACCCGCCCCCGCCCCCGCCCCCGCCCCCGCCCCCGCCCCCCAGAGCAGACAGACTCAGAATGGAGTCACTCGGTGCCAGTGCCCTGCCCGGGTGCCCCATCATTCAACCGAACTGGGAAACAGGTGGGCTTTCCGACCCTCGGGAGGGAGCTTCACCGGCGGGCGGACAGATCAGAAGGGGCCCGGCTCCCTTGAGCGGGCAGGCTGGGGACGGTCGGTGGGGTCTCTTGACAGGAGGCACCACGGAACCCTTGAGGCAATGTCGGGGGCACCTATGTTGCGGTCCAAAGCTAGCGTCTGAGAAGTCGTCCCGAAAGCATGATGGCGTCAACAAGTCCCCTCCGTTCAAGAAACGAGATTCATTTCTAGAGGAGGGCCACCCCCGCGGGAGGACCGTAGGCTTCCTGTGGACATTCTCTTCAAAAGGCAATTCACTCAGCGGAGTGAAAATCGGAAAAATCGCTGTCCTCTGACGCAGCTGCAGAGAAAAGATGGCACCAAAATCAATGAAACACACACACACACACAAACACACCTCCTCCCATCTGAACGAGCACTCCGGACGGTCACATAGGGAGAGCGACGGGCAGTCTTCCCCCCCCTGTGGTTTTCTACCTTTCGTTGCGGTTTTTTCCCTCAGTGGATAGAGGAGGAGACACAGGGGGCTCAGCCGGCATGCGAGTGGGTTTATCATCCTCTGTGAGTATCAACACGCGACACCACCTAAGTGAAGGAACACACCGGTGTTTCATGTGATGTGGCTCAATGCCTGGCAGATACGAGCCTTTGCAGGCCTCCTCGTGATCGACAGGACGTCGCCTTGGACACGGACACATCTTGTCCCTCCCTCCCGAGGCGATAGGCGGTTCCGTACCTCCTCGGGGCCAGGGCACAGTCTGCCTAGGCACCTACAACACGTGTGGCAACAGCCTCGATGGCTCTGCCATGAGAACGAACTCCCGTGGCACGGGGGTGGGGTGGGGGGGGGGTCGGGTGCTGAAGAATTCAGCTGAGTGAAGGAATGCCACGGGATTCAGAGTGCCATCGGTGGGCTGAGAGGCGAGCAGGGCGGGCTTTGAAAGGGTAACATTCTCCCTGCCTTCCGTCTGGCTGTGAATACAGAACGTACACGCCAGGCGGGGTGGCTCACGCCTGTAATCCTAGCACTCTGGGAGGTAGAGGCGGGTGGATCGCTCAAGGTCGGGAGTTCGAGACCAGCCTGAGCAAGAGCGAGACCCCCATCTCTACTAAAAATAGAAAGAAACTATATATCTAAAAATATATACAGAAACAGTATCTAAAAATATATACAGAAAAATATTAGCCGGGCACGGTGGCGCATGCCTGTAGTCCCAGGTACTCGGGAGGCTGGGGCAGTAGGATCGCTTGAGCCCAGGAGTTTGAGGTTGCTGTGAGCTAGGCTGACGCCACGGCACTCTAGTCTGGGCAACAGAGTGAGACTCTGTTTCAAAAAAAAAAAAAAAAAAATATATATATATATATACACACACACACACACACACACACACACACGTATATCCAATTAGCTGGGCATGCTGGCACATGCCTGTAATCCCAGCTACTCGGGAGGCTGAGGCAGTCTGATCGCTTGAGCCCAGGAGTTTGAGATTGCTGTGAGCTAGGCTGACGCCATGGCACTCTAGCCAGGGCAACAGAACGAGAGACTCTGTCAGAAAGAAAAGAAGAGCGAGAGCGAGAGAGCGAGAGAAAGAAAGAAAGGAAGGGAGAGAAAGGAAAGAGAAGGAAGGGGGGGGAGAGAGAGAGAGAGAGAGAGAGAGAGAGAGAGAGAGAGAGAGGAGAAAACTATTAAAAAATTCGGGACCAGATCCATCGGTCGGTACTCAGAAGCGTGACGATCGGGTGTTCCCGAGCACGTGTGAGATGTGTCTTCTCCCTGACGCCGCGTTTCCTCCACACACACATCACCCATCTGCCGTGGAAAAAAAGCAACAAAAAGAGAGAAAGAGATTAAGAAGGGAAAATGGAAACAGGGCAAAAGAGGAAGAAAGAAAGAAATTTCGAAAAAAAGAGACCAAAGTCACAGCGAGAAGGAAGAATACTGAGCCCAGAGCGACACCTAGTGACCACACCGTCACAAGCACCCTAGGGCCCCAATTCGCCAGAGACATCTGGTGGACCCCAGGGCAACATGTGGTCGACCCGGGGCCATGGCGTCTGCAGCCGATTCCCAGGCGGGCACACGAGCCCGGGGAAACTCATTCTCAGCGCGGGGAGGAGGGGAGGGGAAATAATAGCAAAGTCACACCAGATCCCTTTCTAGTTCATAAACGTGTTGATTGCGTGTTCACGCGCACGTGTGAGAAGGGCCTCCTGGTGTGTCGGCACGTCACCCGCGTGACGTGAAACCATGAATCCGGGGGGGGGGGGGGAGCGGAAAGGCGGGCAGGAAAAGGCAAAGAGAGAATAGATAAAATGAAAGGACCAAAAAGAAAGTCACACAGCAGGGTAGGGGAGTGAGAGCAAGTCGAGAGACTGCAGACAGAAACTCCGAGAGGAGAGGAATGCTCCGGAGCGCCCCCTCGCCCCGCGCGAGAAGAATACCGATCGCAGGGTGATCCCTAGGGGCAGCGAGGCCAGAGAGACCAAATCCGTCCCGAAGCCTCCCTGTCAGGATGACAACCACAGACCAGACATCTGGTCAACCACCCAAGGACCAGACATCTGGTCAACCAGCGAACCCATGCGGAGGCCGCATGCAGCAGCGACATCTGCACGACCACTCAGGGTGCTCCCTGCCGGGAGGGTGTGTCTCTATGTGTGTGTGTCCGGGGGGGGGGGAGATTGCGATGAAAGTCACGCCAGGTCCCGGGATAGTTCGTGAGCGTGATAATTGCGTGTGTGTGGAGAAAAAAGGGGGCGGGGCGATAGGGAGTAAAGAAAGGAGGAGCGGGCGAGCGGAGGGGTGGGGAAGGAGAGGGAGTCGAGAAGCCCGCAACCGCAGCGCCCCCTGGCGGTGATCCCCCCCCATAGCATCGATGGGGCCAGCCCCGCAGAGACTAAGTGCGACGGGACATCTGGTCAACCCCAAGGACCATGGGATCCCAGCACGAAACCGGCGGAGGTCGAGGAGGAGGAGGGAGGAGGAGGAGGAGGAGGAGGAGGAGGAGGAGGAGGAGGAGGAGGAGGAGGAGGAGGAGGAGGAGGAGGAGGAGGAGGAGGAGGAGGAGGGCTAGGCGGCGGCGGCGGCGGGCTAGGCGTCGGCGGGCTAGGCGGCGGCGGCGGAGGGCTAGGCGGCGGCGGAGGCGGGCTAGGCGGCGGCGGGCTAGGCGGCGGAGGCGGGCTAGGCGGCGGCGGGCTAGGCGGCGGAGGCGGGCTAGGCGGCGGCGGGCTAGGCGGCGGAGGCGGGCTAGGCGGCGGCGGGCGGGGGGTGGTGGTGGAGGGGGAAAGAAAAATAAAAAATCCCACCTTCGGACACGTATTGAGGTACGAGGGAGAGGTTGTCGAGGAGCCCGCAACCGCAGCGCCCTCTGGCGGCGACGCCCCTCCATAGCGTCGACGGGGCCGGCTTCGCAGAGACTAAGTGCGACGGGACATCTGGTCAACCCCATGGACCATGGGGTCCCGGCACGACACCGGCGGAGGCGGAGGCGTTAGCGAGCCAGTGGGCGGGAGAAAAAAGTAGTCCCGCCTTCGGACACCCAGTGAGGTACTAGGGAGAGGGAGTCGAGGAGCCCGCGACCGCAG